>NW_027268649.1:0-22287 GCF_963676685.1 Mytilus edulis | reverse complement strand
TACGATGAAAAAGTGATTTAAAATTAAATATATTCATAAAATAAAGTTGTATTGGTGTTAAAATAACATGAAAATGCCTGAAATGATATCATTATTCAATAATAATATGTTAAAACTGTTTTTTGAGGTATATTGGGGTATATTGGGGTAAAAAGTCACGCCGGTTTTTATCGGTGTTGAATGTATATGTAGACCTTTAAGTAGAGAACGTTGAAAATGCTGTGCAATAAGCAAAAAACGTTTTAACATAGTAAGATATGATTTTCCTGTGATTAAATAAAGGTGTCATTTGATACTCAAAATTTGAGCTTTTTTTTCGTTTTGGAGTTATAGTCTGGTCATTTGTGAAAATTGATCTTTCCATTTCTAAACCCCACATAAATTCAGTTGTTATGATTTGATTTCTGATTTACGTGTAGCAGTCCAGATTTGCAATTATTAGTTGCATTCAAGAAGACTCGGTTTGTTGTCAATCTGACAGTCTCTTTTAAGACTATAAGTTGTCATATAGGCTAACTGGGAACTGGTGTATACTTGCCTATTTTGGGATCATGCCACATATTTCTAAACATTTAATTAGCATTGACCAGAAAATATTGTAATTTATGAATGTTACCATTTTAGTATTACATACGAAGATCGGGCTAATAGATATAATAAGATGTGGTGTGGTATGATTGCCAATGAGACAACTATCCATCAAAGTCACAATTTGTAAAAGTAAACCATTATAGGTCGAAGTATGGTCATCAACACGGAGCCTTGACACACACTGGATAGCAAGCTATAAAGGGCCTTACAAAATTAAATGACTAGTGTAAAAAAATTCAAACGGGATAACCAATGGTCTAATCTATATGAAATAAACAAGGAAAGAGAAACACTTATGAACCACATCAGCAAACGACAACCACTGAACATCAGATTCCTGAAAAAAAAATACGGCGTCTTTAAACGTTGTAATATGTATCAACCTTCACCTTAACCTGAAACAATAGGGTAAAATCTCAACATAGAAGGACACACTTATCAATTGAAATGAGAATTTTGACATGGGTAATAAAATGATTATTACCCACTCCTTTTTTATCAGTATTAAAATAAGATTGTACGAAAAAAGCAAATTTAAATATCAAAATTACAGAGCCTCAGAAAACAAATCAAATGGTAAAATGAAAAGCTCAAACACATCAACCGAATAGATAACAACTGTACGCTATGCGAATATGCTTGTACATTTGGATTAACATTGATTTTCTTATTCAATAATTAACATAGATCATGAAGTTGTCATGTTGTTTTTTTATTTCAGATTTTATTAATCGGTATTATAAACGAATGATAACGATTACAAAATGCATACACATCTAAAAAATAACTATGCGAAATAAATTACTGCTTTTCAAGGAATCATGTCTTGTTCATTGCTAATGCGGAATTTTGAACCGTTACATCATTTGTTTTACAGACAGTCCAGAGTCTGTTACACTGTTTCCATATGATACACACTATAGTGTAACAGAAGGAAACAATATATAACTAATCAATTGCAGTGTAGACTGTAGACCTGTTTGTAAATTTATATGGTCTGGTCCCAACGTTCCAGCTGGCACAACTAACGTACTCAGTCTTCAGAATATACAGAAAAACCAAAGAGGAGTTTTTAACTGTAGAGACGTTACGCGCGATGTTCGTACCTCATTGGAAAATCGGCGTAGTTGGCAAGATGCAAGTCCAAAATAAATAATTTTGTGATATCACATTCATTGCTATTGTACGTATTTTAAAAAAATAATGTTTTTTAAAATAAAAACGAAAAAAGGAATTGTTGAAACTATGTTTTATGCTGAATTCGACAAGCTTCATTTAAAAAACCGGCTATTTTTTGGCTGTCCCGCGTAACATATTTCCTTTATTGTAACCACTTAACTATCATTTTCGTCTAAACTATTTAATATTTAAAACTTTTTTTCATTAATTTAACAGAAAGGTTCATTCAGTCGTAATGCATTTTTTTATGACGTTATAATGACATCATAGAAAAAAAGCGTTCCATACTACAAGGGCAAATCTGTCCCACGGGGAAAAAAAATGGGATTACAGATTTGAGAATCAAAAAACATTTGTCTAAAATGGAAAAAGGTTAGTATTTGTATTTTACTACATCAATTTTAAATTGCTTAATTTTATGAATTTAAAGACAAATATCCTGGGAAATGATATATGGTAATTTATGGACGATTTTTTAAAGGCTTACAAGGTTGTCGTACCGCCATTTTTTGACGTAAAAACGAACTCAACTCAAATTTACGTCAATTGTTTGCCTATCAGTGCTCTTATAATGATAGAATTTTATGATTTTTTTAAATGTTATTTTTCTTAAATTTTCAAAAATCTAAAAATACATCAATTTTCAATCAGTAGTTAAAAATCATCGTCGATTTTGCGGAGTCTTACAAGAATGTCGCACTTGCTTAAAAAGAACGTTTCAGTCAAAGTTTTGGTTTGAACGTAACGAAATATTCTCAACGTTGTGTTACGCAAACTTATACTGCAATCAGCTATTTTGCTATACAGATAAAGCTATACGTATAAACGTAAGCTTTATACGTCAATGACCTCAACTAACCTTTAAGCCCCGCCTACTTACCGGAACTACTGTATTTTATCAACAACGTCACGTCACAACCATGACAACGTGTAGTAACAATGGTCAAACTTTTATGAATTTAAACTTGCTATGTCTTCAAATTGGTAATTTATATTCCATGTTTATTAAATGTTATTAATTAAGTTCATGTTCCCTGTTCCCTGAAATTCCAAACACTTTTTTTTAACAAAATTTGTTACATATTTTTTTTATTTTTGACGTAATTTTGACGAAACAGGGGAAAAGCTCGGTAGAACCTCGCATTTCCCCCGTTTCTAAGCCTCATACAAATAATTTTCATATTTCAAGACACTATACGTATATTGTCTAAATATACGAACATCGCGCGTAACGTCACAGCATATAACGACGCTGGTGTTTTTAAATCAGACGATGTGAATATAAATATTCAGTGTAAGTAATACTGCTTTGTTCATTCTCAAATGTCAGTAAAATAGAGTTGTAGGTGTTGGCATTTTGATTGAAAATTGTTTTCAAAAGTTTATCATGCTTATAGCAACGATAAGGCAGCAACCATTTGATTTTCTGGGGGGGGGTGGCTATGGTTTTTTTTGGAAAAAAAAGTTTGTTTCTAGTTTTTGGAGAAAAAAAATAATTTGTTTTTGATTCTGAGAAAAAAAAATTGTTTGTTTCACCCTCAGCTGCCACTATATGTAATGCTAAAATTGAAAGAAAAAAATTGTTTTCAACTTGTTGCGAAAAAAATAGATTGTTTTTCGCCATATGGTTGCTGCCTAAATGGTAATCTTTTTGTGGATCCGATTTATAAATATTGTTGCTAAGGTGAAACTTTTTTTACTTGGACACTTCTACGAGGGGCTTCAATAATGGTACATAAAACTATTCTGATCCCCTATTTGATGGAGAAAAAATATTCTCCGCAAGCAGAAGACCAAAAACAATATTCAGAATCCAGAATTTCCTCATGCCCTTATAGTGTTAAATTTTCAACCAAAAAGTTTGATTAATAGCGATGAAAAATTTAATAAAATTGTTAGCGCTTAGCGCGATTTTATTTTCACTTCGACAAAACAACCATATCTCCACTTTTAAAGCTATATGCATGGTTGCTCCCTTATACAACGTTTGGACTGATTCTTGTAAAAAGTATATGCATTTATCCATATGATAAACGTAACTCCATTAGGGGCCCTCAATCAACCACTGTTTATAAATAGCAAATAAAAGGAAAAGGGAATTTTTTTTGCATTAAGGTATATCATTGTTCCGTATTTGTTATTTGTGCATTTTTAAGTTATCGTACGACAATCAATTTTGAGCAAAGTAAAAGAACACAGCTGGTACGTCCAGCCAGATTGTGACGTGTAAAGAGAGCGCCACGCTGTCAGCTGCATGATGGTTTTTTTTTCTATTTTTGGCGATACACCAATGTTGCTCTCGAAAAACAAGTACAATGTAAAACGCTGAATTTTAAGTAAAGCATTCACCTACGGAACGCTGAAAACTGAATATTTGAAAGTCAAGAAAATATAAGAATCGAAACAATTGAAGAGGTGTTTGGCCAAAGTGAAGTTAAACATATCAAAATCCATCTCTAAGGGCTACTTTGCCGGAGTGAGTTGAATCCTAAGTTTCTTTGTAATTTGTATGTAAGCAACCTACATGTATTTAAAATTATCGATTTTTGGTTGCCAGTGACAAATATTTCATGAATGTTCATGAAAAAGTTAGCAATAAATACAACAGGGAGGAATTGTGCTTGTTATTCTTATGATGAAAATATAATCTTTCAATTAGTTTAATTGAGGTCTGGAGCTAGCATATGTCAGTAACTGCTAGCTTCATATATAGTAGTCCTTTGTTAATTTATTATCATTGTCATTTTGATTAGTTTCTTTTGTTTCCTATTCTGACATAGGACTTGGCTGTTTTTACTGTGCGTATTGCTGTGTATCTGTTTATTCTACATTGGTTAGAGGTATACGGGGAGTGTCCCATTTTAGGAGCCTCTGGCCTTTGTTAGTCTTGTATGATTTTTTATTTAGTTTCTTGTGTATAATTCGGAGTTTAGTATAACGTCCATTATCACTGAACCATAAATGAACCATCAATGAACCATCACTAAACCAGTACACTTTTTGTCTCGGGTCAGTTGTGGGCACGCTTAGCACAACGTTCATTGCGACACCATAAATTAAGTATTCCTTCCGTATCATAACTTGGAACTGAAATTAATCATCTGAGGCAATATAATGTATTATCGTCATGCAACAGATAAAAAAGAAATCAAAACGTTTTTAGTTTCAAGCGACCAAAGCGTTTTTTCCAGATCTACCTTCATCAGGAACGTCAAAAAGGCGAATAATATACAATTATGGCCCGTTGAAGAGGTGAATATCCAAAATTGTCAACACGAGAAGGTTATTTCATTGAGGGCGCAGCCCGAAGTGAAATAACTTTTGAGGGTTGACAATTTTGGATATTCATCGATTCTAAGGGGCCACAATTGTTTTATTATACTTAAACCATTGTGGTGACGTCAGCCTATTCATTTACCGTGGATTCTTTTTCTAGAATCTACGCTTCCTAAATCCGTCGCTGAAATGGACTCACCAGATTATATTCTATTGTTTCCTTTGGGCTCATGGTTTCTTTTTCAAGAATCAACGCTTATCCATTGTATCTATATCACCGAACTAACAGTGAAAGTGCATTTCGAACACAGACTGACGTTTGAAAATACATTTGTGTTCGATTTTCTCGAATATACAACAAAAAGTAGAATCTTTTTGTAAAATATTGATGGCCCTGAAAAGGGACCGTTTATAAGAGACATCATCGGCTGCTGCCACTCTCAGCTCTATTTATGTCCAATGCCGTATTTCCTCGTCTCTCGATGGGCCTCCAGTGTAACGTGAACGCTGCCATTTTGTTTATTTACGTTTGTGACGTCTTTTTATGGGAGGTAACTCAAGTACAAATAAACAAACACAAAAGGTTATTGTAACAAACTTCAGTTAATTATTTATATGATTTATTTTACACCTAGGACTATATTTTATGTTATCTCTTATTTTCACTAACACCGGTAATCTAGTCAAGCAGACCTTGTTTATCACGTGATTACGCACCTATTGAAATTTAACAGGTGAGTCTCAAAGCAGTCGGCACATGATCATTGAGAGTAGCACACGTTTGTGCAGTTGGGTTTGTGGTTTAGATAGCAATTTGGACATTATAATTGTCAGGACAGGACATGGATGTCCAAAGGCTAATTGAAACAACACTCAGGTAAGTTATTTTACTTATATTTTATGGTACATTGAGGTCAATTTGCTGTCGAGATGATATTTCTTGCTCGCGGTCCAAATGTACGGATAATTGCCATATTATTCATATTTATAGATAACGTAAGTAATTTTTGGGTTCAATTATTATTTTGCAGGGGTTTTTAGGCCCGGTTTTAGTGTGCGTTGGCACGTTGCTAATTGTCGACTGGTCGGAGATAATGGTGTCGATGAATTAATGGTGTCGGGGTTAAAAATGGTAACAACTCGGTGATATATTGGTTGGAGTTACAACGCATGGAGGCGGTGATAAATTTATAGTCCGTTTCTATTTATTTGGAGCAAAAAGTCCGTAAAATTATATACATTTTTAGTTGAGAAATCGAGAAGTCCGTGCAGTATTTATGCAGTTTAAAGCAGTTATAGTTTGTTATTCAGCATTATATTTATTCATACAAATTTAGTGTTCTCTTCAATCAATTTAGAAGCAACCAGATATATGTGAAAATTAGTTAATTCGTCCGTTTAATTATAAAGAGAAATTTAAAGGGGAACAACCCAGTTCATCATTTACATCTACAGTACGTACAACGAGGAACGTATCCGGGCAGTGTGCGGAAAGTGTGCAGGCCGAAATTTGTTTGATTTATGTTTATTTCATGACATTTTGTTTGGTTCCGTGTGTGTTTATTTAGTTACATTTGTGTTCTCATTTCATATTACATTTTTTGTTGAATTTACTTTATTTTGTTTTGTTAATTAAATTTATATTTTAATTTGGTTTTGTATGACATTGGCCACCTGACAATTCCCAAAGAACTTACTTCGTTACAATGGTGGCAGCGGTGGGATTGTCACTGTGCCAATTGTTATATTAGAAAATATTGTCAGATAGACAACAGGGATTTTTTTTTTGTTATATATTTTGTTTGAACTTTTATGTTTTATTATTTGTTTACATTATCATTTTATTATTATTTGTATTGTACAGTATGGCAGGAAGTGTATTACCCGCTTGGGTTCCGGAGATGTTAGAGAAGGGTGAAACTTTGGAGACATGTTTAGAAATGTTGAAAAACATGCAGTCTACTGAGAGAGAAGCTAGAATGGAAGAGAGAGAGATGAGAAAGATAGAGATGGAAAAAGAGGTACGTTTAAAAGAGTTAGAGCTTAGAGAGAAAGAAATGGCTCAAGGTGTTGCACCACCACAGACACATTCAAGTTTGAAGTCGAAACTTCCTAAATTTAAGGAAGGTGAAGACCCAGATGTATTTTTAAGGTCCTTTGAGAAATTGGTGGTTTTGCATAAAATACCCAAGTCTGAGTGGGCCCTTAGATTAGTCCCTTTACTTTGTGGGAAAGCTTTAGAGGCATTTTCTAGATTGTCTGAAGAGGACAGTAAAAATTATGATAAAATTAAATCTGCTATTTTATGTAGATACGAGCTTACTGCCGAGGCATACAGGGAGAAGTTCAGAAGTGAACGCCAGTCTTCGGATGAGTCATTTAAGGAATTTTCAGTCAGACTAGTAGGTTTTCTTAGACATTGGTTGGAGCGTGAGTTGATAGGCACTGATTTTGATAGATTTGTTGATTTAGTTACTAGAGAACAGTTAATGGTAAGTTGTAATAAAGAGCTCAAACTTTGGATCAAGGAACAGAAACCGAAAACAATTGATGAGTTGGTAGACAAAGCTGAGGCTTTTCAGCAAGCACATAAAGATGAACAGGTAAGTTCTAAATCAGTTGGGAGAATTGACACCGACCAATCTAAACAACAAGGTAGATATAACCAATCAAAAGGAAGACAACCTGACACTAGGACTTGTTTTATTTGTAAGAACATTGGTCATATAGCTACGCACTGTCCTACAAGGACGAACCGGTCAAAGGAGGATAATTTTAAGCCAGGTAAGTTTGGTTTGTGCATACAGAGTAGACAGGAGTATAGAGTAGATGATTATATTAGTGGTGTGACTGTTAAGTTGCCTGGTGTTTCATGTAATGGCGACAAGGTACAGGTACATGGACTTGATATAGTAGAAGGTAAGATCGATAGTGATAAAATCTCAGTTTTGAGAGATACAGGTTGTTCTACTGTATTTGTTCATAGTAGGTTTACTAACCCAGATTGTCTTACAGGTCAGACTAGAGACATATGTTTAGCAGATGGTTCAGTGAAGCAGTGTCCAGAAGTATGTATTAATATTTCTACTCCTTATATTTCAGGTGATATTATTGCATTGATCTTAGATACACCGTTTGCAGATCTGATTGTTGGAAACTATGTGAACACATCAGTACCACATAGTGTCGATGGTTTATCAGTGACTAGTGGAGAAGATATTTTTGTTTCAGGTGACTCAGTCCCATGTCATGCAGTTGAGACTCGATCTCGAAAGAAGAAGCAGGATGAAGCAGATAGTATGATTGATCAGACGAATGTTCAGCGTAGTAGCGATATACCTATATCTCATTCTATAGATTTTTCAGACGTATGCCATGATTTTAAGATTTGTGATAGGAAGCAGTTGATTGAGTTACAGAAGACAGATGAGACTTTGGATAAGGTAAAATCTTATGTAAGTGATGTGCATGATAACCCAGCATCTTATTTTATATATAATTCAGATTTACTATATAGAGTGTATACTAAGCCAAGTGGTGAAGTTATTCAGCAAATTGTATTACCAAGCAAGTTGAGAGGAACAGTTCTTTCGTTGGGACATGATATTCCGTTGGCAGGTCACCTTGGGAATAAGAAAACAAGAGACAGAATCATGCAGCACTTTTTCTGGCCAGGTATATTTAATGATATTGCCGAATACTGTAGGCCTTGTCCAGATTGTCAGATAGGTACATCGAAGGGTAGAGTACCACGTGCTCCATTGATTAGCATACCACCTATGGATGAGCCATTTCAGCGCATTGCTATTGATTTTGTTGGCCCTTTGCCTATGACTGATGACAAAAACCGTTATGTACTTGTTTGCGTCGATTATTCCACTAAATATCCAGAAGCAATTCCTTTAAAAGATCAAGAAGCTTCTACAGTCGCTAATGCTCTTATAAGTTTATTTTCTAGAGTTGGCATACCCAGGGAGCTGTTGACAGACCAAGGCAGTAACTTTATGTCAGAGCTGATGGTTGAGGTATGTAGACTATTAAAGATAAGTAAGTTACGCACTAGTCCTTATCATGCTATGTGTAATGGACTCTGTGAAAAGTTTAACGGTGTACTGAAGAAAATGTTGAAGGCATATGCACGACAGACACCAAAAACATGGGATGCATATATCCCTTACTTATTATTTGCATATCGGGAGGTACCAAATGAGAGTACTGGTTTCTCACCGTTTGAATTGTTATATGGCAGGCACATTAGAGGACCTCTAGCAGTACTTAAAGAAGAGTGGGAAGAGCCTAGTACATGTCAAAACTCTGTGTTGAGTTATTTATTAGACACTAGAGAAAAGTTGAGAACAATGGCTGAGTACGCCATTGAAAATGAAACAAAAGCGAAACAAAGACAGAAGTTTTATTATGATAGAAAAGCTAGAGACAGAAAGATTGAAGTTGGTCAAAAGGTGCTTATATTATTGCCTACACATACATCAAAGCTGTTAGCGAGTTGGAAAGGACCATTTATAGTGACTGATAAAGTTAGTCCTGTTGACTATAAGGTCAAGGTTAGAGGAAAAGACAAAGTATTTCATGTAAATATGTTGAAGTTATGGCATGAGCGGGTAGATAATGATCTTGATAATAATGTCACAACAGATATTGCTGCGTGCTTAAATGTAATTTCAGGTCTTAACACAGATGAAGGCACAGATGATAGTGAGATGACTACAGATATAACTCCAGTGTTGAAAAGCAAAGAAAATGTAGATGACGTTACGATCTCACCAGAATTGACAACTGTCGAAAAACAGCAGCTTAAAGAATTACTATCAGAATATGAAGACATCTTTAGTGACGTACCTAAGGTAACAAATATTATAGAACATAGAGTAGTTACAAAAACAGATGAACCGATTTACCAACGTCCGTACCCACTACCATACGCACTTAGAGATAAGGTCAGAGAAGAGATTGACAATATGTTAGCTGCAGGTATAGTTGAGCCGTCTGACAGTCCGTATGCAGCTCCGATAGTACTGATCAAGAAAAAAGACAACACACTTAGATTTTGTGCCGATTATCGTTCCTTGAACAAACAGACTATCTTTGACCCGATTTTTATGCCACGCATGGATGAGGTACTGAATAAAGTCAGCAGAGCACGATATATCAGTAAACTTGATTTAACTAAGGGCTATTGGCAGGTACCACTTGATAAAGATAGCCGACAGAAGAGCGCATTTATAACGCCGTTCGGACATTATCAGTTTACTGTTACTCCATTTGGTATGATGAACTCAGGTGCTACTTTTGTTCGTATGATGGATAAAGTTCTGGCAGGATACGAGGAATTTGCTGACTCGTTCATTGATGATATTGGTATATTTAGCGATACATGGGAGTACCATATTGAGCATTTAAGGGCAGTATTCGATTCACTGAGACAGGCAAACCTCGTTGCAAAACCGAGTAAGTGTTTATTTGGCTACGATGAGCTTGAGTTTTTAGGACATATTGCCGGCGGTGGCAAGATTAAGCCTGTTCAGGACAAGGTATCTGCTATACATGAATTTCCAGTGCCTGTCACGAAGAAACAGGTGAGATCATTTCTCGGTCTGATAGGTTTCTACAGGAAGTTTATACCACAGTTCTCCGACATATCCGTACCTTTGACTGACCTTACAAAGAAAAACGAACCAAATAAAGTTGAATGGTCAGACACAACACAAAAATCTTTTGACAAGCTTAAAGAATGTATTTGTAGTGACTCTGTATTACGGAGTCCAGATTTTTCTAAAAAGTTTATTTTGCAGACTGATGCGTCCGGTAAGGGTCTAGGTGCTGTACTAGAGCAAGAATTTGATGACGGAAGGCGTCCAATTATGTTTATCAGCAAGAAACTCTCTGGAGCGGAATGCAACTACGCAGTGGTAGAAAAGGAGTGCTTTGCCATAGTGTGGGCGGTTAAAACTTTGAGAAACTATCTAGAGGGTAAAGAGTTTGCTATTAATACTGATCATGCTCCTTTACAGTGGTTACAGAGGATGAAAACCAGTAACCAACGGTTACTCCGTTGGAGTTTGATACTTCAGGAATTTAATTATACAGTTTTTTACATTGCAGGCAAGACAAACATTGTTGCAGATGTTTTGTCTAGATGTGGCGATATTTAGATAACCCCTGAGTGTGACGTTATTACAGCGTTATTGTGTTAATTTTGGTTTTATTTTAGTGTTACAGGACTGAATTTTTTTATGTTTGATGTGTACATATTTTTTTTTTTTTTTTTTTTTTACTGATATAGCTTAATTTCAGATTAGATTTTGAAGTTTGTTGTTTCTGGTCGGACTAAATGTTCTTTAGTCTCCTGGAAAGGGACGTTTGTAACAAACTTCAGTTAATTATTTATATGATTTATTTTACACCTAGGACTATATTTTATGTTATCTCTTATTTTCACTAACACCGGTAATCTAGTCAAGCAGACCTTGTTTATCACGTGATTACGCACCTATTGAAATTTAACAGGTGAGTCTCAAAGCAGTCGGCACATGATCATTGAGAGTAGCACACGTTTGTGCAGTTGGGTTTGTGGTTTAGATAGCAATTTGGACATTATAATTGTCAGGACAGGACATGGATGTCCAAAGGCTAATTGAAACAACACTCAGGTAAGTTATTTTACTTATATTTTATGGTACATTGAGGTCAATTTGCTGTCGAGATGATATTTCTTGCTCGCGGTCCAAATGTACGGATAATTGCCATATTATTCATATTTATAGATAACGTAAGTAATTTTTGGGTTCAATTATTATTTTGCAGGGGTTTTTAGGCCCGGTTTTAGTGTGCGTTGGCACGTTGCTAATTGTCGACTGGTCGGAGATAATGGTGTCGATGAATTAATGGTGTCGGGGTTAAAAATGGTAACAACTCGGTGATATATTGGTTGGAGTTACAACGCATGGAGGCGGTGATAAATTTATAGTCCGTTTCTATTTATTTGGAGCAAAAAGTCCGTAAAATTATATACATTTTTAGTTGAGAAATCGAGAAGTCCGTGCAGTATTTATGCAGTTTAAAGCAGTTATAGTTTGTTATTCAGCATTATATTTATTCATACAAATTTAGTGTTCTCTTCAATCAATTTAGAAGCAACCAGATATATGTGAAAATTAGTTAATTCGTCCGTTTAATTATAAAGAGAAATTTAAAGGGGAACAACCCAGTTCATCATTTACATCTACAGTACGTACAACGAGGAACGTATCCGGGCAGTGTGCGGAAAGTGTGCAGGCCGAAATTTGTTTGATTTATGTTTATTTCATGACATTTTGTTTTGTTCCGTGTGTGTTTATTTAGTTACATTTGTGTTCTCATTTCATATTACATTTTTTGTTGAATTTACTTTATTTTGTTTTGTTAATTAAATTTATATTTTAATTTGGTTTTGTATGACATTGGCCACCTGACAATTCCCAAAGAACTTACTTCGTTACAGTTATTCACCGGTGAATAATAGTACCGGTGAATAATAGGGTTATTCACCGCTGGTGTAAATTCTTTAGGGTTATTTGTCCTTCCTTCAATTGAATGAAAAGTAACTGAGTTATTCCATGTCACGTGATTACGTTTCACCCAATAGAATTGTTTGAAATATACGTAAGGTATAATAATACTATTTGGCCTACTGCTAGTTGGTCAGTTTTGACTGTTACTTCTAAATGTTGGCCACTGGGGACACCAAATAGCTCTGAATTATTTATCTTAAACGCTAAACTTATATCAACTCATTTGAAGGTTTAAATTATCCCATATGATGTCTAATATGTTTTATAAAAAAAACGACTTGTTCTTTGTGGGGCGTAACAGGTGGGGGGGGGGGGGGGTATCTGCACGGAAGAACGCGAAATAACATTGAACAGACTCTATTTTAAAAGAGTAAAATCCATTTTATTCCTTTTTATAATCTTTTTCAATGTTTACTATAAATGAATGCCGATTTCATAAAGAAACGCACATTTTTTACAACATTCCATGTTTTTATTCTTATAATTGATAAAATTTACATTTATTGTTCGGGAAATTTCCCAAAATATATGAAAGTTTCAAAATATTGGTGGTAAAAATGTATCTATGCGACTATTTATTCGGGAAATGTCCCGAAATCATTCTCAACATTATTATTTATTACATATATGTTGGCAGAGCATTTTAACAATTGCAAACAGATCTGAAACGCATTTCGGGAAATATCCCGACAAAAATAAACTAAGTACAACATGTATAACACAGATGTCTTCAAATATTTCGGGATTTATCCCGAAAATTCAAATGTATATGCTAGACCTCATGACTAATAATTTCTTTTCACATTTCGGGAAAAATCCCGAAAATATAAATCTAATATCAGACACACACTTGTTACATATATTTTTTTTACCCATTTCGGGAAAAATCCCGAAATAAAATCTACAAGAAAAAATAATTTTGATACATTATAAAAAAAGTTTTTACATAAATTTGTTTCCAACATTTGTTAAAATTTTAATTCATAAAAAATATGTTTATAACCATACTTTTCATTTAAAAAAAAAAAAAAAGTAATTTCTTAGAAATAATAAGTTAAGGTTACTCTATACTGCATCCCTTTTGTCATGCTTCAGTAATTCCCTAAATATAATATCAACCAAATTTGTCCCACAAAAAGGGGGGCCTATACATCCTCTAAATCCTATTTATAAGTGGTCGATATTAAACTGGCCTAAGCATAAACTTTAACATATAAACAGAAAACTGCAAAAGATTGTAAGTTATAAAACCATGATTTAGGATTCAGGATTATTAAAATCCCTAAGCACATGCATTGTCCAAAAGCATATTCAACTGCATATAAATTATCCCTGACCTACTTTTAGTGGTTCTCCTTAAATGTGGACTTATCACAAATATTTCAGTGTAAACAAAGGAAATTTTCAAAGTCAATATGCCATTACTGAGAGGCTGGTGAGGAGGGCGATGCTCTATGGGATTGAGATATATATATATGTGTCCATAACACATTATACTCTGCTTCCACAATCAGATTTCTATGTTCAGTAACTTATTTGTAATTGTTTAAAAAACACTGACTTAAATGAACACTTGAAAGTACAAAGTTTCAAGTTTATTTGACCATTACATCATAGTAAACTATTGTACACAAAACCTTAACCTTCTCTACTGTTGTACATCTTGAAAACAAAATAATTGATAAAAACTAGTTTCAACTCATTATTTCAAATGCCAATGAAATTTTAAAATAGGAATGAAAAAAAACTCAAACTCAAAAATATTCACTAATGTAGCCCCATTTAATTTTCGTAATTTGCACATTTTTTTTTGTCACAGAAAATATGGAAGAAACTATCTTTAATTATGTTTTTCTAAATTTCTTTGATATTCTCCACAGCAAAATATAAAAATTAAAATACTGTTCTAAAGTAAAATACATGTACTTTTAATATTTCAAATACATACAATAAAATATAACTACAAATCATAGTATACATGTGAATAAATCTTCATAGCATGTGCAATGTTTGTTATATTCAGATGGAATTATTACATATTATAAATTGATCTGTTTCTTTACTGATGCCTAGCTTTCTATTCCTTTCACTCCTGCCTATAAGACCAAAGTAAATTAACATTTAATAAAATATAACAAAAACGTTCTATTCTGCTGAACATGCTAAAAGTAAATATTAACTGTGAAATCAACAATTTTGATTATGTTGATAGGTTGAGACTATAACCATTTGACATTTATAATAAAACTTCTTCAACCCCCCCCCCCCCCCCCCCCCCTTGCCTTGTGTGACGTTTCACACAATCAACATGATCATAATGTACATAATGTTTTTGACATTTTTATAAATTTTATAAAGATAGTATATCCAATAAGTTTTCAAAATTATTTAGCGTAGAGTTGTGTTTTTTTCCCTTTCTCCAATTTGAATGTTCCTGGCAACCTGCATTCTTTTATGTTACTTTTTTCTTTTTACAAACACTGATCGAGATTTAAAAGGGGAGCAATATTGAGTTTGCATGTGACTTAATAAACAGATTAAAATCCTTAAAACAATATGTTTTATCTGTATGAACATTATGGATTATTTATTCCTTTTAGAGTTTTCTGAATAAATAAATGATGAATGGGTCCATGGGACACAGATTATGCCCCTGCTTGCATATAACATTTTAAAGGGTCATAAATCAAGAATGGTAAAAGTGACACACAGTACCCAAATGAGTACTTGATCTGATTTTTGTGGTAATAAGCATTGTGTTTAAGTTTCAGTACATTTGGTTAAGCAAACTTAAGTTTATAGTTAACTAAAACAAATAAACAGATGCGCCATGTGAACATGATACCTCTGTCTCTTTTTCAAGATACCTCTGTCTCTTTTTCAAGAATAAAGTTCAATAACTTCTTCATAAAATTGAGAATGGAATTGGGGGAAATACGTCAACAACCTGACCAAAGTGCAGACAACAACCGAAGTCCACCAATGGGTCTTCAACACAGTGAGAAAATCATGCACTATAAGTGTTTGTCTTTTCTCTTTTTTTATATAGATTAGAACGTTGGTTTTCATGTTTGACAGCTGGTTTCACAATAGTAATTTTTTGGGTCCTTAAATTAATAATAGCTTACTGTTTGGTGTGATCCAACGCTCTGTGTTGAAGACTGTACTTTGACCTATAATTGTTTTTCTTTTACAAATTGTGACTTGGATGGTGGAAGTCATACCACATCTTCCTTTATCTAATATTATGTACAAACATACAAGGATAAAACTTAATGCCCCCTCCACTACGACGGGGCATAACAAAAAGCATATGTATATAGAGAAGCAGGACTCTTATTAAGACTGAATATTACAGTACCTTATTCTGCATTCTTTCATCTTATCCCCTGATTGCTGACATGAATGGTTCTTTATTTCTTTTACTTCCAGGCAATTTTGGCATGAAAGCACCATATTTCAAGTTAAGTGTATCCATGGTTTGTCCTGGGCGTATTTTGATAAAAATGATAAATGTTGACCGCATCTTTTGGTGTCTCTCTTGTAAAACAATAATGCAAAGCCTCTGTGTGTTGTTTAAAATTACAAATCAAAGGAATTAACCAGTAAAATAAATGGTATTATAATTTCACTTCTGAAATAATCCTGACCGGTGACTGTACAGTTTCAGCATATTTTCCTTTGTTCTTAATTTTTCTGATATTTAGCTGAAAGCAGGATCAATGAAAATCTTTATGTGTGTGGCCAACAGGTTCTTACGACCAGAGAACCTGAAAAAAAATTATCTGTTGAGGTCTTGACTAGTATCATTTATTTATTCATTAATGAGATAGAGCTTTGTTAGAATATTGAAAGGTGGAAGCAGTATAATTACTTTAATACACTAAAATATGTAATAAATAAAACAAGAATGTGTCCATGGGACACAGATGTCCCTGCTTGTAAATATATCTCTAATATATATCCTTTTTCCTATTAAAAAAGTAACATATTCATGATAATATGAGAATGACGAAAGTGACTTGATCAGTGTTTGGTGTTAAGAAGCATTGTGTAAACATTTCACAACACTTAATGGTTGATGCAAAGTAAAGTTAAAGTGCAGTTTGGGATTTGAACAAGTTTTCAATTACTTCAAGTTCCCGTAAATCCCTGATATTCTTTAATGTTTTTTTTTTATTGCAGTACAGTAATAATCTGATGGTTCAAGAGAGCACAAAACCACGACAACAACATGTTTAATGTTTATCAAAATATCATTTTCCTTTGTTTTTTCTTAATATTATAAAATCAGAAGAAAAATAAATTTCCATATCTTGCCCTGTTAACGAGTTGTAATAAAATTTATTCATCAACATGATCAAATACACTGGATAAGAATCTGTTGGTAGTGCTCTGAGGTTAAATAATTGACTTATTTTCATAGGTTTATGACCATGCACTGACCAGCTATAACAATAATGGCTATAGAAAGTTGAGGCTCCAATGGGTCTTTATCGCTCACCTGATATTCTCATTTACAATTGATGCATGAAATAATGCAACTGTTATACTTTTGCTTTAGTTTCAGAGATATAAGTAAACACTGCATTTTCCTCCTATTTTCTATTTTTAGCCATGTCTGCCATGTAGGTTGGCAGGGTCATCAAACACATTTAAAACTATATATACATACCCTAATGATGAGTGTGGCCAAATTTAGGTAGATTTGTCTCAGTTGTTTCAGGAGACGACTTTTTTAAAAGATGAAAAAAAATTATGAAAAATTATTTATTATTTATTCCTTTCAAAATTCTCGGAATAAATAAATGTCATGATTGGGTCCATGGGACACAAATTATGTCCCCACTTGCATATAACTTCTTAAAGAAAAAAAGAAAAAAACATACAATAGATTGTATACCAATATGCGAATTAAAATATTAAGCTACAATGTAATGTATGTGCCTGTTCCAAGTCAGGAGCCTGTAATGCAGTGGTTGTCATTTGTTGAAGTGTTACATATTTTTTTTCTTCATTTTTTTGTACATAAATTAGGCCGTTAGTTTTCTTGTTTTACATTTGTCATTTTGGGGCCTTTTATAGCTGACTATGCAGTATTGGGGTATGCTCATGGTTGAAGAGGGTACAGTGACCTTTAGTTTTTAATTTCTGTGTCATTTGGTCTCTTGTGGAAAGTTGTCTCTTTGACAATCATACCACATCTTCTTTATATATAAAGTTAAGTACAACATTTAAAAGTGTTGACAATGGTTGATGTTAATTACATTATATTAGATTTTCTTGAGGAGAATAACTAAAATATGATTGTATTAGGGCTTGGATCCCACTAACATGTTTAATCCTGCTATCTTCTGTGCCTGTCCCAAGTCAGGAACCTGGACAATCAGTGGTTGTTGTTTGTTGCTGTGTTGCATATTTGTTTTTAGTTATTTTATTTGTATATTAATATTAAGGTCATTAGTTTGGAATTATTTTACAATTGTAATTTCAGGGCCTTTTTTATATATGACTATGCAGTATGATCATTGCTGAAGGCTGTACTTTGACCTATATATATAGTTAACTGACCGACGGAGGGACAGGTGTAAAACAATATGCCTGTCAACTTTTTCTTACAATTTCATACATTTCCCATATCATTGACTATTTTATCATTACTTACATCTGTCCATTATTATACTGTCTTTTAGGTCACATTGCATTTCAAGCTGATGTTCAATACTTGCACAGTTGTACACCTAGAAAAAAAATATGCAAAATTAAGATAAAACAGTCTTGTGTTACTGTCACACTAGTTTAGATAGAGAGTCTTGTGAGTTTTTAACAGAAAATTTACAACACATCAATGAGAAATTGAAAAAGTAAATAAAATTATACATTTGTCATTTTCGCTGTTGAGGTTACATGAGTGCATTAGCTGCCTTATTTTTACATGTTCACAAATCAGTATCCAGGAGAAGAGTAAATATATAAAGGCTCTGCATCCTCCCCCTGAAATGTTGTGTGCTTTTTCCAAGTTAAGAAAGAGTTTTAAAACTATCCATGCATGTCCACATCTAATTTATAAAAGATGATTAAATTGATCATTGAAATATGTATCAGAGTGAGAACTTCTCAATGTTCATTTTTTTTTTTGGGGGGGGGGGGGGTGATATTTATTACCCTAATTTAATATTTCTATTGTCTTTAAATTAAGTAACTGGGACGTACAGTACTGAGGATAAAATTTTCATATCTCTTCATTTATATACACAAATTCTAATGTTTCACATCCTGGGGGATTAAAACAGAGATTAAAACCCATGAAATTGAAATTTTTCACACATATATTTGACTTATAGTAGTGATTGGGAATGTAAACATGTGATAATGTTTTCCCAGTAGGCAGTTTAACCAAACTTAAGATAGACAAGACATAATAAATCTATTATACAATATACACCGCATGCACATGACATGTGCTCCAATCATAATGATGAACTGAGTCCATACTGTCCCTTTAACATGTTTAACAAATAATGCAAATTTTTTTTTTATTAAGATTCTGTGATTTTTTTTAATTTTATAAACATTCTTATAGTTAATGCTTGAAATAAATATAAGTTATATATACTTAATCATCTGTAGAATTTTTTTATTAATGAAAAAAAAAAAGAATTAGCTTAACTGATTAATCAATATTTAGGTCACAAGGCTTTTTACCCTGATGATCGAAGCTTGTCTAGAAATTGCTTCAGATTACTTTTAAGAAAATAGAACAGTTTTGAACATTCAAAAGGTCCCAAGTACATGTAAATATTAATGACACACATTTTTGATGACCAACAATGTATGAAGAAATTTTCATAGAACATAAAAATAAAAAACACAAAAAAAATCACATTATAAATCGAACACTGTTTCTGTTAGCGCTTTCACTGCATCCCTTGCAGTTCATCAGACAGAATTGTTATCGTTACTAGTAACAACTTGTGATGTTACCATGTGGTAGTTTGTATATATTACGGAATCTTATTCACAGACCGAATTTCACTTCCTAGTATTAAAAGTCGGCTTATACAGTTAAATAAAATAGCGTTCCTTGGCTTCAAGTGGAATTTTATCTTAGGTCCACATCTGAAACTAGAGGCTCTAAAGAGCCTGTGTTGCTCACCTTGGTCTATGTGCATATCATAAACAAAGGACACAGCAGAGTGATGGATTCATGACAAAATTGTGTTTTGATGCTGGTGATGTGTTTGTAGATCTTACTTTACTGAACATTCTTAGTGCTTACAAGTATCTCTATCTAATGAACCTATGAATCTATCCCAGTAGTTAAACTATTTTGTAAAATTTACAAAATTTATGAAAATTGTAAAAAATTGACTATAAAGGGCAATAACTCCTTAAGGGGGTTTATTGACCATTTTCATCAAGTTGACTTATTTGTAGGTCTAACTTAGCTCTACATTATTGCTGTTTACAGTTTATCTCTATTTATAATAATATTCAGGATAATAACCAAAAGCTGCAACATTTCCTTAAAATTACCAATTCAGGGGCAGCAACCCAACAACATTTTGCATGTTTGTTACGGAAATTTCGGGGCAGATAGACCTAGACCTAACGAAACAAATTTAACTGCGTCAGATTTGCTTAAAATGCTTTTGTTTCTGAGATTTTAGCAAAAAACTGCATTTTACCCTAGTTACAATTTTTTGCCATGTTGGCCATCTTGGTTCGCCGGATAGCATCATTTAACACATTTTTTAAACTAGATACCCTAATGATAATTGAGGACAAGTTTGGTTAAATTTGTCTTAGTAGTTTCAGAGAAGATTTTTGTAAAAAAAAAATTGACAAAAATTGACTATAAAGGGCAATAACTCATTAAGGGGTCAACTGACCATTTTGGTCATGTTGACTTTTTAGTAGATCCTACTTTGCTGAACATTATTGCTGTTTACAGTTTATCTATTTCCATAATAATATTGAAGATAATAACCAAAAACGGCAAAATTTCGCTAAAATGTCCAATTCAGGGGCAGCACGACAATGGACAACGGACGCCAAGTGATAAGAAAAGCTCACCTGACCTGAAAGGGATATAGTTTAAATTTTCCCTTTCCACATTGGTCAAAGTGTTCAGAACATGGAGAGTTTCTAATTGAAGGGACCTTTGTCCAGACAGCTGTTTGTGAACTCTTCGTCTATCAAATGGTTTGACCTATGTAGTTTTGATTACAAGTGGGACAGGTTGCACAATAAATAATATTTTTCGGTTTAATTGCTGTGCCTGATTTCAGAGTTTTACTTCTAGCATTTAGCATGTTCCACTTTTGGGATCCCCCCATTTTTGTATTTCTGCCACCTTTGTTCTGTGTACTGAATTTTGCTCGTGTCAGAAGTTTCTTTAGATTTGGTGCTTGTTGACAGCTCCCAATAAGTCATGATTCATCGACTAGATCTTTCATTTGCTTGATGCAGAATAGGTAAAAAAAAACTTAGCAGAATTAAAGATAAGTGACTTTTTTATTATCTCCCTTTAAAGGACACTTAGCTTTCACTGTGAAAAAGTCCTCTTATTGAATGTCAACCTTGTAGGACAGAATTTAATAGTACTTTGTCATAAAAGAATGTCCAATTGAAGGACACTTTTTCACAGCATCTGACAAATTAAAATATTTACATTTTCTGTAAAAAAGTGTCAAGGTGGTTGATAGTAAACAAATTGGGTATTGTTACTTAAAGACCAAACAACCTATTCATTTCTACCAGTGATTTTTCCTTAAAATTTTGTGTGAAGGTATTTCATGATTTGAGGAATAAAATGTGATGAAACAAATTGCATGGGGCCGGGTCACCGACTTATTTTTGTCACTATAGCAACCTCAGTTTCGGGTTTCCTGAATATTAACATAATATTTGCTTGTTATCTAAACTCTCAAAAAAATCCTTTATATCAAACCTACAAGCATAGTTCTTGTTTCACGTTAAACAGTAGATTTGTATCTATCAAAACAGGTTAAAAAATTTAAAACTCGTATTGTTTTGATCTTTAAAAATATGATTTATTTCATCCCCGCCAAAAATAAAAATGAAAAATGAAAAACGTTTCCAGTATTAAAAAATTTCTGCCAGTGATTTATCCATACAAAATTTCAAGAAGGAAAGTGCCATGTGTATGTAATCTTCAAAATAAAGCAAAAAAAAGTGTGTGTCACCGACCTTTCAAAAAAGTTATGAGTAATTTTCATGTTTTTTTTTCTCCTTTGTTTTGAAGAAAAGAGTTGTCTTTCTTTAGAACATTGCATCTGATGTCATAGTACAAAATTTTCTTGCTGGCCCACTATTTGAAAAAAATCGCAAATTGGACTTTTGAAACTCACATTTAAATTTCCAAGAATAGCAAATATATTCACCTACTTTATCATCCGGTAATACAAGAGATTAAATGCATGTATCAGTATCAGATCTTATGATGCTGTTGCCGCATAATATTTACCTTCAGAAACACCATCTGTTGGAATGAAAAATTGTTTGAAATAACCTTTCCCGCCACTTTTGTTATGAAAATCTGTTTTTTCATGTGTCTATGCTGCATCATGCATTCGGGTTTAGTTTTCTGTAATAAGTTAATACTTCAGTTTCATTATGAATATATCTTTCACATTCATTTGTTAAAATT
>NW_027268648.1:0-27144 GCF_963676685.1 Mytilus edulis | reverse complement strand
AGTCACATGTTAGGATTTTTATGTTCACTTGTCAATTAAGCTTGTTCACTTATTATGTGCTATTGTAGACTAGTTATGTTTTATAACATTTTTTATTGCGCTGAACCCTTCAACCGAAACCTAACTCTATCAAAAAGCTGCAATGCTAAGGTATCATTTGTGATTTCAATTGCAACCAATTTTAACAAGAGTAAAACATCCTATATGCAAAAACAGTATTTGATTTTTATCCATAGCTTAGATAGCAAAAATGTTATCATAAAATGATATATGCCTCAGGGAACAGTTAGTATCTCAGGGACTGCTAATGTGCTTGCATCTTGCAACCATTCAATAATAGTACAAACGTATGCCATTCATGGAACCTATTTTTTACAAGAAACTTAATATTTTAAATTGAACTAAAGATTTTACAAATTTTATGTTTTCATCAGATTTTATTAAGTATTATTAATTACATCAATAGATATAAACAATTTACCAAAGTTTCATGGACATTGGTGAAAGCCTTTTTGAGTTATTGTCCGAAGTGTTAAAATCCCCCCTTTTTATGAATAAAGCCCCATAAATCCAAAACTTATAATCTGAAATTTATTAAAATTGAAAGGGAGCTTACATCAATAGATATAAACAATTCACCAAAGTTTCATGGACATTGGTTAAAGCCTTTTTGAGTTATTGTCCGAAGTGTTAAAAATCCCCCTTTTTTATGAATAAAGCCCCATAAATCCAAAACTTAAAATCTGAAATTAAAAAAAACAAAAGGAAGCTTACATCAATAGATATAAACAATTCACCAAAGTGTCATGGACATTGGTGAAAGTCTTTTTGAGTTATTGTCCGAAGTGTTGAAAATCCCCCCTTTTTTATTAATAAAGCCCCATAAATCCAAAACTTAAAATCTAAAATTAAAAAAAAAACGAAAGGGAGCTTACGTCAATAGATATAAGCAATTCATCAGTGTGTCATGGACATTGGTGAAAGCCTTTTTGTGTTATTGTCCGAAGTGTTGAAAATCTTCCCTTTTTTATGAATAAAGCCCAATAAATCCAAAATTAAAAATCTGAAATTAAAAAAAAACGAAAGGGAGCTTACGTCAATAGATATAAACAATTCACCAAAGTATCATGGACATTGGTGAAAGCGGTTTTGAGTTATTGTCCGAAGTGTTGAAAATCTTCCCTTTTTTATAGATAAAGCCCAATAAATCCAAAACTTAAAATCTGAAATTTATTAAAATTGAAAGGGAGCTTACATCAATAGATATAAACAATTCACCAAAGTTTCATGGACACTAGTTAAAGCCTTTTTGAGTTATTGTCCGAAGTGTTAAAAATCCCCCTTTTTTATGAATAAAGCCCCATAAATCCAAAACTTAAAATCTGAAATAAAAAAAAAACGAAAGGGAGCTTACGTCAATAGATATAAACAATTCACCAAAGTGTCATGGACATTGGTGAAAGCCTTTTTGAGTTAATGTCCGAAGTGTTGAAAATCTTCCCTTTTTTATGAATAAAGCCCAATAAATCCAAAATTAAAAATCTGAAATTAAAAAAAAAAACGAAAGGGAGCTTACGTCAATAGATATAAACAATTCACTTAAGTTTCATGGAAATTGGTGAAAGTGTTTTTGAGTTATTGTCCGAAGTGTGGATCTACGGACGGACGGACGGACAACGGTATACCATAATGCGTCCCGTCCCGGGCGTAAGAACAACACATTACAGATAGTATTTACAGATTAAAAACTGGCATGCTTGATGACACATAGTGACCCCTCATGCAAATATCCACATATAATTCGATAAACATTTTTACGATAATTATATAATTTGACTTACCGAGAATCACTAGTATGGGTTCACTTTCACTGGTTCCTTTTTCATTTTTTGCCACACAATTATAAAATCCAATGTCACTCTTTATGACGTCTTTGATAGTGAGTATATGTAATCCGTTGTCTCTTACGACATATTTCTCTCTATTTTTGGAATCTATACTTTCCTTTCCTTTATACCATTGTACGGAAATAAGATTAGATTCTGATTCAATTTCACATGCTAATTCAACATTTGTTCCATATGCTGGTATTTCTATTATATTTCTTTGTATGTTTACTATTGGCGATGCTAAAATATATATTTGGTAAGTAGTTATCAAAGGTACTAGGATTATAATTAATTACGCCAGACGCGCGTTTCGTCTACATAAGACTCATCAGTGACGCTTATATCAAAATATTTATCAAGCCAAACAAGATTTTTAACAAACATATTGGAATAATTTAATTTGATGTTGCTCTTAAAATATATAATTTTCCCTACAATAAACACAAAATCGAAAAACGTGTGAATCTTTTATGCTGACTTCTTAGCAATGGAAATATTCCGACGTTCATTATCTAACACTATTTAGGCCGTTTCTTCGTAATGTGACTCGTAATAATCATATGATGAAACAAAGGTCAAAATTTAATTCAAGTGATAAAACAAGAGCCATTCGAACATAATAAAATGGGATACAACGGTAGTCGTTAAACATCATTTCTGGACCCTGTAAAAGTATGGTAACTGCTTTACCCAGGAAACCTATAGGTTACACTCAAGATTGTCTCATATTTTTTTGTGATTTTTTTCTTCTTCAAATGATGGTAATTGTATAAATATTTTAGTTTTTCTTCTTGAAAAGGGGTGCTTTATTACAAAAGATAAGCATGCACAGCAATTGTCTGCTTTAAACACCGAAACAATTGAATATTTTCGAGACTAACTCCACCTAAGAGATCATGTGTTTTCAATATCAGTTCTTTTGGTGCTGTTAAATGACAATCTGAAAGTTTTAATGAGTTAAAAAACGCAGAAAGAGGTATCTAATATGATATTCTTTTTAAGATCTGGAAATTCAGTGATTGCATTATTGTGTTGCAAATTTGAATATTTTGTTAAATTATCATTTTTGCAAAACTATTTACCAACTACTTTATAAAATTGAAAATGAAAATGGGGGATGTGTCAAAATGACTACAACTCGACCAAAGTGCAGACAATAGCCGAAGGCCACCTATCACTATAACAGTAAAAAGTCGGGAAAGACCAGATTTTGTCTGAATTTGCATGAATTTTTACTCGACATTCTTTATTTGTCAGAATTATTTAAAAAAAATTCTTAACAAAGTAGGAATTTGTCTAATCAAGTTCATGATTTTTCTGGACAATTGTCTTGACAGTATCAAGATTGACTTAAAATTTCTCGACACTTCCTGTATCATCTGATAAAAGTTTTGTTTAGTCTCAACCAATTCTTGACTGACTTAAATATATCTCGATCAGTCTTGACATATTCATGACATTATTATTAATGTCTGAATATGTCTTGACATATTCTTGACATTCTAGATAATGTATAAATATATCTTGACACATTAATGACAGTCATAAAGCTGTCTGAATATATCTCGACACATTTCTGACGGTCTTAAAGATGTCTTGACACTAGCTCATCAGTACAAATTTCGCCTGACACATTCTGCCCTGTTGATGACTTTCTATTGCTCTTATAGACTCATTTTAATTATCGCTACACTAGAACTTTGAAAAATCAAGGATTAATTTTGTAAAGTAAGATACCCTTTGGGTGCCCCTAAGTAGGAATACCCTTAATGATCCTCAATGTAGTTTAATATTGATTTATTCTTTTATTAAACGTTTAATTAATTGTTTTCATCTGGAATATTTGTCAAAGTTACTGACAAACAGCATTTCGATTTTGCAGTTTGGAAAGCTGCCAGTCAAATTGACTAAAATGGGTAACTTGAGGCAGTTTTAAAATATTTCAAGCCATACTGAGAAAAACAAATAAGAATGTCGAAAATCTGTTAAGAAATTTCAAGACAGTATTCAAATATTAAGACTTTGTCAAGAAAATTTAAGATCATATTCAGAATGTCCAGAATTTGTGGAGTAAAATTTATACACATTTAATTATAAATAAGAATTAGTCCAAAAAAAAATAAGACACAAGACATATTTTTAGAGTTTCAATTATCCATACCAGAGGAAAATAACACTGATGAATTAACTGGCGATAGTGAGGGCTAACATAACACGAATATAATGCCTCCCCATGTTAAAACTACAATTAAGTATAGCCGGCATCAATTATTTCGATTCTGAATAGGACAATTAAGGTAATTTGTATGTCCAATAATTATAAGTGTAAAAGCGTTTATGAAGGCTCTTCCATGTACCTCCCTTTTTGTTTGTAAAGAAGCAAATGGCTAGCACTATGATTTTTCAGAGGAAGGAGTTTGAACAGCTAGCATGAACGATTGTTGTATCTAGGTCAAATATGTCAATTTCGAAATGCAAGACATAACAGTCATAAAAAATGTATAGGAACATCATGTGCACCATTTAAGAGTTGGAAAGTGTTTTAAAGTTTAGGAAATATATTACGTGCATGATAATTTGATAAAATTCATTATTCTGAAGAAGTCAATAAACGCATGTGCAAACACATTTTATTTAATTTAGAGCATGGGTTGGTTCACAAAGCGAAAGAGACACGTCATATTAGATTTGCCAATAATACAACCCTCCACTACTCCAGATAGTCATGCCATCTGCTGTGGGTATTTTCGATTTTGACTTTTTTCCACATGCTGACATAGAAGCAGGAAGGCTGTGTCAAAGCGAAAATTCAAAATAGCCTTCCTTAAGTAGACATTATTTTTTTTTTTCGGAATAGAACTCTGCAACAGAGATCAAATGATACAAATTGACAATTGAAGAATATAATATGGCCTTCAACAATGAGCAAAACCCAAACCATCAGTATGACGTATAGTGTGTAAATATATATTAGGTTTTAGCCCTGCCAAATTATCTACCGGTATACATACAAGTTTAAATCTTAGATTTACTGAAAGCAACTATCACCTAGATTTTACATGGAATTTTTATAGTTGCCTTCTAAAGGATGACTCTGAATTTCAAGAATTGTTTTAAATCAACAGCATAACTTTCCATGGAATATTTTTATATATCTATTTGCCTTCTATTGGACTTACATGATATATCAGAATTTTTTTCAGAACCGCATCCAAAATTTTCCATGATTTTTTTTCAAAATCACATTTACCTTATCTTGGGGAGGGGGGTATTGATTATTTCTGGAATAGCCCAATCCTCTAGACTACAATATTTGCAACTGCCTCTAACGGGGGTCTCATTGGAGCGGGGTTTCTGATTCCGGATGCCGTTTACTTTTTTGTCAGAATCCCGTGTCCCTCTTACACTATATACGTAAGCAATTCTGATTTAATTTGTATTTTGCCGTGTCCCCGCTGACTTCCTTTCCCGTTTACACGGCATATTAATTTGAGTTTCAGGTGTCACATGTGTCAAGCATACCAAAAAATCGTTTTAGACCCCAATGAGACCCACTCTTATAATGTGTCTAGGAATGGATCATCACACGTAAATGCATGCAACAACCTCTGAGGAGGGAAATAAGTTTCACCACAAAAGAGGGACGAAAGATACCAAAGGGACAGTCAAACTCGTATATCTAAAACAAACTGACAACGCCATGGCTAAAAATGAAAAAGACAAACAGAAAACAATAGTACGCATGACACAACATAGAAATCTGAAGAATAAACAACACGAACCCCACCAAAAACTAGGGGTGATCTCAGGTGCTCCGGAAGGGTAAGCAGATCCTGCTCCACATGCGGCAGCCGTCGTTTTGCTTATGTGATTACAAATCCGGTAAAAAGTCTAATTCGGTAGGTCAAATTCATGAAAGGGAAGGGGATTGTAGTTACGACGTAAGGAACATATCCGATATAATTTGTGAAACGGTTATTCCATAACGGTCAACCAACTCGTGATGGCGTCCGTAAAATTTACGAAGGGATGATTTCAACTTCACCATTTGGAACTCTTGGTTTAATAGCTTCCTTGTGAGCAGTAACCCTCTATCAAGAAAATCATGATAGGAAATGCATGCACGGGAATATCGTATCAATTGGGAGATATATACCCCGTATGCAGGTGCTGCTGGAATGTTGCTACTTAGAAATGGAAAGTTCACAATTGGAAAGCTGAAATCATCTCTTTTGTCGTAAAGTTTTGTCTTCAACGACCCTCATTGTCAATTTCTAGATGTAAGTCAAGATATGAAGCCGACTTAACTGTATCTGTAGTATCCTTTATCTCCAATTCGATGGGATAGATGCAACCCTCAAAGTAACCAAATTTAGAATTGTTTAGTGAAAAAACAAAGTTATATACTTTTGTTACATCGTATCAAAATGATCAATTATGTATACAAATAAACACCAAAAATTAATAATAACCCAATATGACTTTTATAAATGTCATTTCCTATCAAAACATGTGCACACAATACAAAAACACGTTTATCCAACAAATTTTGATGAACAAAATTTCCAATATATGCATGTTTCTCTCTGGCGTTGTCTCTTACCTGTAAAGTGTAACACGTTTCGTAACATTTTATTAAAGTATGTTTTCGTTGATTATGAAAAAAAAATCAATCAAGCTGCGTTTCATCAAGATGATGAGTAATGCTGATTTGTTTTATATTTCTATACGACCTTACAGCTGATCTGTGGAAAAAAATTACAAAAAAGAAAACGGAACCACATTGTCATTTCGTTATAGCTAAACATTTACTCAATTTCAAATTAAATGTGCAAATCAAATGCATTCAATATTGACAAATCATGACGGCGCTTTAGAAACAGAAAACAATTCGATTTATATGTAATTGACTTACCCCACACTACTTGTATAGGTTCACTTTTACTGGTTCCTTTTTCATTTTTTGCCACACAATTATAAAATCCAATGTCACTCTTTTTGACATCTTTGATAGTGAGTATATGTAATCCGTTGTCTCTTACGACATATTTCTCTCTATTTTTGGAGTCTATACTATTATCCTTTTCTTTATACCAATGTACGGAAATAAGATTAGATTCTGATTCAATTTCACATGCTAATTCAACATTTGTTCCATATGTTGGTATTTCTATTACTTTTTGTGTTATGGTAACTATTGGCAATTCTAAAATATATTGGGTCAGATTTAAAACAACCATATTGAAATCATTTATTTGGTCTTCAAAGACACATTTGTCAACAAAATATTATTCAAGAAACGTTTGAATCTTTTATACTGACTGCTAAACAATATTGTTATTTCAACTTACCTTATCCTACCTAAGCCTAAAATCTTTCATCGTATTAGTTCGTTCAGTATTTGTGTTTGAACTTAAGACAAGGAAAAACTACGCATTGACGCTACTTCCAGCGTAGAAAATTAATGTAGTAAACGTTTTTCTACTCTTTTTATTAAAAATGAAAGGGAAACTATCTGAAAAAAACGATGCCCATGCCATAATTTTGTGAAGGAATATAGAGTAGCTTAATGAAAAGCAATTTACATTTATTTTTCATAGAATTTTTTTAATTCATTATAAAAAGTTCGATTTTCGGACCATCATGACGGTAGGTAGGTAGTCATTCAAAATTCCATTGATGTCGAAAGGGATGGCAAAAATGAGGTTTCTTGTTCAATAAAACCCCAAATTATTGCAAACTATTTTAAAGCAATAGACCACAAACACATTATGTTATTGCTGTAGACAGAAAAATCACCTAATTGACAATAGAGCAATTTGATTGGGAAGAACGATTTATGCATCACGTGATTTTGACCTTAAACAAACGAGGTCAGAGGGTTCAGCATCGTACATTGAGTTACAGAAAAACAATTATGAGTTTCCAAGCTTGACAATACATGGTAATTAAAAATCAAAGCTAAGTATATAGAAAAAAAATAAGAAAAAATGTCCTTAGATGATCGACTTATCATCAAATCTGGATACATTAACTTACACTATGTCAGGTTGTTCTTTACAATGTGACTCACGATCATTATATAATACTATGGCAACAAAGGTCAGAAATGAATTCAACTGATTAATATATAAAAATAAAATTATATTTAAACGGCCGTCACTCGGCTAACCTCGATTGATTGGTTAATCAAAATAAAGGCTATATAGGCGGTTGGTCTGTTAATCGGGTCGGTTATACGTCTCTTCAGAGTAAAAGGTAAACACAATTCAATGTTAAACTCTGCTAAATATACAGGTTGTTGGCCTATTATAAGAACCAAATCAAAAAAAGAAAAGTGTTTGCCAAAATTATATCTATATGAAACATTTTCCACCATTAAAAAAACCTTTCATAGAATGCGCAGTTTTCAGTAAAATTAAATGGACATTGATGCTTATACGATTAGCAACTTTTTAATTAAAAGGTAAACATAAACATTTTAAGTATCATTTAAAGGACAAAAAAATATTATAGTACTTTGGTTCTAAAAAGTAATTGACATCAATGTAAGTAACTGATAATTGTAATATAACGTGAGTAATACCACCATTTAGTGAATATTATGGAATATAGTCTCTAAAGGATTGAACTATTTAAATTGAGTCAGTTACGAGTAATTTAGCCACGGCACTACTTTTGCTACCTTTATATTCTCTCATTGCAAAAGTTAAAAATGAGATGTACTTGAGTAGAAAAAATGACAATACGGTTCAACAGTATCCTACTGAACTTTTATTTCTTTTGCCTCTTTTTTGTATTTTGTTGAAGGTATGTCACTTCAATACTAGTATAGCGCGATGTGGACTAGCCGCTGGAATATGCATGGATTCATTATATATATGGGTAGCAAACAAAATGCCTGTCTTTTTGCGATGTTCAAAATATTGTATCTAAGTGAACTTAACCAACTTGTTATTCTATGTAAGTATAATGTGTATACATTTATTGATGAGGAACCGTCTTTTCATTTTGTAAATCGTATATCGATGCTAGAAAAGAAAATAGTTTCACCGCTGGATTCAGTACACTAAATTGTTTCGGCAAACACGAAAGAGGGACAGTCAAACTCATAAATCAAAATAGTTTGTATGATAAAAATATATTTAAAAAGTTATTTAATGAAGCATACTGACATTGCAATTATATTCTGGATTACACCTGATTAACAGACTTAACCCAACCCAATCAACAGACCAACCGCCCATAAAGCCACATCCTCAATGTAGATTAACCGATCAAACTCTCGAATAGTAGTCCAAATAGTTATGACGTCTTGAAAGGCTATTATATTTTTTTTTATTTGACGCTTTAAGTAAGGCGTCAAAGAAAAATAATATAATAGCCTTTCAAGACGTCATAATTATTTGGACTACTCGAATAGCCGAGTGACGGCCGTGATTTCCAAAGTCATGAATATATATGCATAATACATATTCATTCAGATTAAAAATCAGGCAGGAAACAGCTCGTGGTGACATAAAACATGCATCAACTCTAAGTTAACTAAACATTTCCTTTTTCAATTTCAATCACTTGAATTGTCTTCGCAAAGGTATAGTTTAGACCCCCCACCCACACACACACATACACACATCATATAAATAACTTACCATAAAATACACGCATATTTTTACTTATATGCCGTGTACATATAGTATCAACAACACATTTGTAATAGCCGACAACATTTTGATCTACCGTTTTAAAAGTCAGCTTTGGTACTTTCTTATTCATGTCATATTTTGTTGGATCACTACTGCATTCAGTGATATCTTTGTACCATTCTATTGACCTTACTATACAAGAACACGGAACATCAATTTCGCATTCTAAGACCAATTCTTTGATGCCATCTATAGCGTTAGCTTCCTTTCCTTTTTTCACTGTGATAGTCACTACAATTTTTGAATTATAATTATAAATACAAAGTTTGATATTATGGTATTGATCGATACATCCAAACGTCTCTCCCAGATATTTATTTTTTTTATTTTTGACATATTAAAAGGGAGACATCTAAAACAAATATATAAAATACAATCATCCAATTTTTTTCTCCACATAAATAATTCCCATCGGAGATCAGTCAAGAGACGATTCAGATTAAATAAAGATAATTCCTTCAACTTGTTTTCTTTTATGCCTTTCATTATCAACATATCGTTTTTCTATTCTACAAATATTCTAATATTGATCAATGGTGTGCAATACTCTCTTGAAAAACAACAACCCGTACGTACTATTCTGAATAGAAAATGTTTGTTTTGAATAGATTACAACGGGCGAATGAAACCTGAAAAACATTCAAACTAAAAGATCGAAAATAATCTGACAACGTCATGGCTAAAAAAGAACAAGAGTGCACACGCTGAAATATCTCGCCTTCTTTGCTAATCATTGATATTATAATATTATATTGATAGTTCTTAATATAAAGCTTCATTACACTTGTCACATACTCAACATTAACTAAGACAACTAAACATTGATCAATGAACCATGAAAATCAGGTCAAGGTCAGATGAACCATGCAAGGCAGACTTGTATCGCTAACAATTCTTCCATACAACAAATATAGTTGACCTATTTCTTATAAATGAGGAAAAACAGACTAAAACACAAATACTTAACACTTAGCAATGAACCGTGACAATGAGGTCAAGGTGAAATAAAACATGCGCGAATGACATATAAATCATAAAATATTTCCATAAACTAAGTGTAGTTGACCTATTGCATAGTCTTGGAAAAAAGACTAAAAACTTATCCTTGACCAATGAACCATTAAAATGAGGTCAAGGTCAGATGACACATATCAGCTACACATGTACACCTTACAATCATGCCATACACCAAATATAGTAGACCTATTGCATAAAGTATAAGAAAAACAGACCAAAACACAAAAACTTAACTATAACTACTGAACCATAAAAATGAGGTCAAGGCCAGATGACGCTTGTCAGTTGGACATGTACACCTTACGGTCCTTTCATACACATAATATACTAGACCTACTGTTTTTAGTATCTGAGATATCGACTTGACCACCAAAACTTAACCTTGTTCACTGATCCATGAAATGAGGTCGAGGTCAAGTGAAAACTGTCTGACGGGCATGAGGACATACCAAATATAGTTATCCTACTACTAATAATAAGAGAGAATTTAACATTTCAAAAAATCTTAACTTTTTTTTCAAGTAGTCATTGAACCATGAAAATGAGGTCAAGGACATTGGACATATGACTGATGGAAAGTCCGCAACATGAGGCAATTAATTTTAGTTTCTTGTGTACAATTTGGAAATTAGTATGGCGTTCATTATCACTGAACTAGTATATATTTGTTTAGGGGCCAGCTGAAGGACACCTCCGGGTGGGCGAATTTCTCGTTACATTGAAGTGTTTTTTCTATGGTCGGGTTGTTGTCTCTTTGATACATTCCCCATTTCCATTTTCGATTTTATATACAAAGTATGAAAAATCCAGGTCTTCCACCTTCTAAAATATAAAGCTTTTAAGAAGTGAGCTAACGCTGTCGTCGCATCACTATACCTATGTCGATATTTCTGCAACAAAAGTTGCAGGCTTGACAAAAAATCAAACAGACAAATAAAAGTACACAATACACAACATAGGAAACTAAATCAAATTGAAAGGAAATGGTGAATATGTCAAAGCGACAACCACCCGACTATAGAGCAGCCAACAGCCGAAAGCAACCAATGGGTCTTCAATGTAGCGAGAATTCCCGCACCCGTAGGTGTCCTTCAGCTGGCCCTTAAAAAATAAGCATAATAGTACAGTGATGATGGACGTCATACTTAACTCCGAATTATACACAAGAAACTAAAATTTAAAATCATACAAGACTAACAAAGGCCAGAGGCTCCTGACTTGGGACAGGCGCAAAATTGCGGCGGGGTTAAACATGTTTATGAGATCTCAACCCTCCCCTATACCTCTAGTCAATGTAGAAAAGTAAAAGAATAACAATACGCACATTAAAATTCGGTTCAAGAGAAGTCCGAGTCCGATGTCTAAAGATGTAACAAAAGAAAATAAATAAAATGACAATAATACATAAATAACAACAGACTACTTGCAGTTAACTAGTTAGCTCCAGACCTCAATTAAACTGATTGAAAGATTATGTCTTCATCATATGAATATCAGGTACAATCCCTCCCGTTATGGGTTTAGTATCATACTATCATAAAATATATGAGAAGAACATAACCCGTGTCATGCCAACAACTGTTTTTTAGAAATGCATGTGTTTAGTTCTGATGCAAAGACCCTATCAGTGAATCAATATTAAAACCAAAATATGCCATCTTTAATGACCTGACAACAGTATCGTAACTATATCCCCTTCTAATAAGTCTATTTAAAGGTTTTGTTAGTTTCTGAGGAGAATACTGACATTTTTGTGCTTTATAAAGAATATTTCCATAAAAAAATTGGATGTGAAATACCTGAACGTATAAGATGTCTGCATGTTGAGTTATATTTCCGAATTATTTCTTTATACCAGTGATGAAATTTAGTAAATGTTTTGACCAGTTTGTGATATCGAAAACCCTGGTGTAATAATTTTTCAGTAGTACATAAATTCCTCTCGCTAAAATCTAATACGTTGCTACATACACGAGCGAATCGTACATGTTGAGATATATAAACACCATAAGATGATGACAAGGGAACGTCACCATCTTAAAATGAATAATTAACAATAGGAAATGAAAAATCATCTCTTTTATCATAAATTTTTGTATTAAGCTTCCCGTTTATGATATAGATATCAAGATCGAGGAAAGGGCAGTGGTCATTGTTATCATTAGCTTTATTCAAAGTAAGTTCTACAGGATAAATTTCTTTAGTATACATACTGAAGTCGTCATTATTGAGAGCCAATATATCATCCAAATATCTAAAAGTATTGTTAAATTTTTGTATCAAATGTTGTTTTGATGGGTCTTTGCTAATTTTAGAGACTGAACAACAAGAACACCTTGCACTAAATACTAGAGTGAATTCTGTTGTTTTGGAAGAGTAAACATATCCTGCTCCATATGTTGCACCCATTGTGTCGCTCATGTTATTACAAAGCCGGTAAATTTTATTCTGTAAAAAGTATAATTCGGTAGTTCATATTAACGAAAAGGGATAATGATTGTAATAAAGACACAAGGAACATATCGTAAAACGGATATTCCACAACGGTAAAAAAACTCGTGATGGCTTCCGTAAAATTAACAAAGGGGTGACTTCAACTTCACAATTTGGAACTATTGGTTTTAAAGCTTCCTTTTGAACAGCATCCCTCTATCAAGAAAATCGTGAGAGTAAATACAAGCTCGGAAATGTTGTTTCAATTGGGAAATATATACTTCATATGCAGTTGCTGCTCAAATGTTTTGGAGTTGAGTATGACGTCCATTAACACTGTACTAGTAAACATATTTTTTAAGGGGCCAGCTGAAGGACGCCTCCGGGTGCGGGAGTTTCTCGCTACATTGAAGACCCATTGGTGGCCTTCCGCTGTTGTCTGCTTTATGGTCGGGTTGTTGTCGCTTTGACACATTCCCCATTTCCTTTCCCAATTATTCTAAATAGAAATGTAAAGTTCAAACATGAGAAGCTGACCTCGTTTTAGTTTTAATGATTTTGTCAACCAACCTGCATTGTCACATTTAAGATGTGTGTCAAGATATGAGACATACTTAACAGCGTCTGTTGTGTCCTTTATATCTAGTTCGATGGCCGGGACAGATACGTTCGACAAAGTAAATAAAAATTGAAAATATTTTGTGAGTGAACATCATCTATAAAGCGAAAATTAAAGTAAGAGGATATTGCTAACTTCTTTTCTTCCTTTCTAAGAAGTTCATAAAGGAACCCAGCCTCGCACGAATAAAGTAAAAAGTCGGGGGTTCCAATCGGTTCCTATGGGAATTCCGATAGATTGTTGAAAAGCATGTCCTTCAAACGAAACCAATATGTTGTCATTCAAGAATTCAAGCATTTTAATTATGTCAGTTTCAAAGAATTTGTTGTTTGAATCAGTGATTTTGATAGCGGGTTTTATCCGTCCCTCCCTCAGATAAAATATTTGTTCCTATTTTGGCCATTCTTTTTTTATGAAACAAAGCAATACATTTATCTTTTAGTTTGGAATAGGGAATACGTGTGTATAGTTTAGAAAAGTCAATTTGTTTATACTATTACAAGACTTAGTTAGTTTCCACATCTGATTTACGGTACCTCTAGAATATGCAGTTTTACAATAACATTGAAGCCCGGCTTTGCTTGCTAATAATTAGTGTTAAACAATTGGAAAGTACTTTCGTGCAGCACTTTGAAGAATCGGAAATATACCGTTTTGTGTAAGGGCACCTATTTAGTTTAAGTATCAAATACAGTGATGGACGATTCAGTTCTGCCTCTTTGTTAGATATTTCGAAGGAACATAACACAGTAAAGTCATGTGACTATCAAGGTTTTCGTCTTTGTTAAGTGTCGTGGGGTATATGTTAAATTTCCAACTGAATTGTCAATACCGAATTCATTTACCAAGTAGTTAAGGTAATGAGATTTTCACACACAAACTATCTTGTTTCCGGCTTTATCTGCGGGGATAATATCATATTTGTCATGGGGGTAGGATAAGTGTCTTGCACCATTTGACAGACCCATTCAGTATTTATTTGTGATTTGTATCCTCGACCGCACAACCTTAATCCATTCGGAAAGAGTTTCTACGTCTTCTTTCTTCCGTTTAGCCAATTGTCTGACATAATCATTGACTGAAAAATTTTTAAGTTGTGTTTTCATTTGATGGATTCATGCTCATAAGTTTTCGGAATTTTAGATTACACATTTTGCAGGGAAGTGTCGGTAACAATGTAGGGACCACCTGCTAAAACGTGACAAGACAGATTACATGTGAATTTTGAAATAACACAGGTGCAATCAAGAGGTTAAGAATTGAAGTCGTCAACATTCAGATCCTTCACAACGTGTTGTAATTGAAAATTTTAGTTGCAATTTGATTTGTACAGGTATAAGAAATAAAATTAAATGACTGATCTTTAAGATAGGAAGGTATGTTCGATTGAATTAAGTAATGATGAAGGATAATGCCAAAATTGATGCCATCGAGACATTTGTTTGCAAAGGAATATGTAAGCGAATGTGATATATACCTAACGGCTTTTGTAAAGATGGCAGTAAATAATTTATAGAGACATCATACATCAGTTGCGTTGAAAATATTCATCAGATTCACTGAGTTACACGGAGACCTAGATAGAACACCTATGCAATCAATTTTGTCATTGCAACCATATGGTGTCGCAGTTCCAAATTGTCGAATCCAGTAGTCCTCTTTTTGTCTACGGAGAGGCGATGTAAGTTGACAATTATTTGTCCTGTGGTATATTTAAAAAAAAATGCGAACTTTAATAGAAACGATTGAATTATCAGGCTGATTAAAATGCTGGAAAAGAGTGTCGCTTACTATGTGGTTGATTTTTTATCTATGGCCGCATATATGCGTTTGTTTACCCTTCCTTCCATTTCACCGACATATACCAATCCGCAACGGGTTACACTCTTATCCGTAGACACAAATTTTAAATCAACAATTCAGATTATCGTAATTGCTGGTTAAATCTGTGTTTTTATTTAACTTGCTAGTGGATTGAACACAAATTTTGCAGCCATTGGCTTCACATTTCAAAATGAGACAGTGTTGTTTGGAATCATCAAATAGAGTCATCAAATCAAATATCAAACTACGTCAGAAATTTATATACAGCACAACTTTGTGTTTTGTACTCGCGCATGTAAGTAACATGCTGACAACAGGAAAAAGATTTCCGGTATAGCATGAAAAAAATGTGAGTCATCAAGCTTGCGTATATACAAATTAAAGGCACCCTATGTAATGTAACCGATGTTTCCTATTTACCTTATTAGCATCGCTCAAATAAAATATTTAAAAGCCAAAAATATATATAATTCCCTGTGATTGTGAGAAGGTATATAGTTTACAGTATCTTAATTACTGTGGATTGATTTATTTTCGTGGGTATAAATTTTATTGGATTGGGGAAAACATTGTCGAAGATATTTTATTTCTTGGTTTCACCAATCTCTTCATGCAAAACCTATAAAAAATGTGTCATTCGTTGAACATTAAAATTCGTGGTTCACCTGTACCCTGGAGACCAACGAAAATTAGTGCCATACGAATAAAAATGAATCCACAGTATGTTTAATTTAATAAATGACTCATTGGAAAATTTCTTGACAAAAATATACTGAAAAAGAAATGTAAGCATTATAGAACCACAACATAACAACGATATATTAGCGTAAATATATATTATCACCTTCCTCATCAGTGAATACTGAAGTGTTAGGTCATAGATCTTTACAGTAAACAAATATTTAATGACATTCCAAGTCAGTAAAAAGTTAAAAGGCTTTATCTGAGAATTTTTTTTTTCGTATTGGAACAGATGTTCGCTTAAGTTAAGTTTTAATGTGAATTTAAGTATTTCATAAAGAGTAATTACTTGTATTTTATAAAGAAAAAACTTTTTATTTCAAATGCACAACAGTAAACTAAAAATGAATAAAAAGAAGACTCACATTGATCGGTTATCAAAACTGAAAACAAAACACATTCATCAGTGTAAAGCATCTGTAACATGTGCAAGGTCCTGTGTAAGGGAATGTGATTGTATCACACGTAGAGTGCTTACATCATTAAAGGAGCGTGTGCCCATCAATGTCATGTTATCAATGTACATATTCAGAGAACGTATCAAAATGTTTTCGTCAGTGAAATAAATATGAACTAACGCAGTGATATGTAAAAGAGTTTGCTCATCTTTAAATATGAAGCATAAGTGTGTCTTTCTGTTTGTCATTTTCCTTGTACATGTCCCTTGCAAATTGAAAGGATAAGTGTCTCATTAAAAATGATACCACAACATCATTTCTATAGTATTCCTCGTTCCTGGTAAAGGAGAAGGCCCTAATTTCAGGTTCATCTGAACAAAGACTTTGGACACTTTATAAACACTTGAGTGTCTACTTTAATCCAATTACATTTAGTCATTTAAGACTGAAATTCAAGCTTAAATATAAAAAAAAATCTATTAAATATGCCATGATATGTCACTTTTCAAATGGTTTTTGTCAAAAACGAAGGTGGCCGCATCCGTGTTCAGCCTCAACCGTTTTACATGGTATGTATTATCATCAAATACAACTTTAAAACAAATTTAAATATAAAGATTGAACACAAATGCGGCCACATTTGTTAAAGACGGAAACCGTCTAAAATTTAACTCAAATACTAAAAGTGCGAAAATTTCAATAATTAAGCATTTTTTAATGATGCTAAAACCCTAAAAACTTTCTAATAATAGTTTATAGTTCACATTTTAACAATTTTGTAAAACTGCTATATTTTAGGGCCAAAAAGGGCTCTTAACTAACCTACTCCTTTAAAAAGTATTAACAAAAGATATTTTGTTCTTATTGTTACTTTGGATTATAACAGAATGTTAATCTTATTCGATTCTACAAATGTTAAGCGGATGCGTTATTGTTTCCGACAGCCGCCAGACAGTTGAAGTAACTCCTTGAAACTTCAATGATCACAACTTATCACAGTGCAGTATATAAAAGAGAGGCAAAAGTTACCAGAGGGACATTGAAACTCATTAGTCGAAAGTAAACTGACAACGCCATGGCTAAAAATGAAAACCATCACAAAAACAATAGTTCACTAAACACAACTTAGAAACTAAATACTGAGCAACACGAACCCCAATAAACGTTATAACGGTTACCGAAAAATATCCACTGAGTAGAAATGACTAAATCAGGAACAGGGCACAATCAGTCTAATAACAGATTAGATAACCTTACTGTTTTATAATTATCTAAGACTGCTAAAAAATGTTTCGTGAGACTTAAGACATATCGAATCGTTTAACTTATTTGTGATGGTTAATTTGCGTACCCATATTTTTACATCAACTTTAGATCGGATAGGGTAAGATCTTCTTGAAAATATTGATTGTCTTTTTTGTTATTTTTCAATGTACTCTGCGAAATAAATGAATTAGCAAAGACTATTTTACTTTGAATGTAAATGGGGAAAATGTCAAAGAGACTTACCAGAACAAACAAACAAAAAAGGTTAACAGCCGACGGCACCGATGGTTCTTTATCGCAGCGATGATATCCCGAAATCCAGCGAGAGTATATTTCTAGTTGTACTTTTATGAAATTTCATTATGTACTTACTATATATTATCAAAACTGCGATACTAATAAGCGTCATCAGTACTACCACAGTAATATAGCTACAATGAGGTATGCCTGTAACAAAAATTGTTTATATATAATCTGATATTATATTTATAGATGTTAAACTCTGATTGAGGCAGAGTATAAATGTGAGAATAAATGTAAATATAGTTGACAATAAGAATGAACAATCATTTTAATGAAGAATTGTAGGTTGAACATATGTGTAATCAGACACATACAGTGGACGTTGAAATAAAATATATCAATATTTAAAGTTAAACCATGAATTAACTATTTTTGTAAGTATAAATACCTGCATGTAAAAAAAAAACATAGGACTGGAAGACAATTTTAAAAAGATGACAGGATGCTCAGCGGTATTTCGTACATCTTTTGAGAATTTACAATGTTAATGCATTATAATTTCGTGTTTGCTATTTCCTGTTAACTTGACACTTATGTGTACAAAGAAGACGAAACATAAATGTTTGTTTCGATATGTTGTTTGCAAAATTAGTAAATCCTCTGCATTTTGTTTAACTCACGTTCGTCAATAATAGTCCAGTCAAACTAAGATTTAACCTCAAACTAATTGCAACAGAAAATGTTTTAGTTCTAATCTATATAACATTATGCCCTTTATATACATAGAAAAAAGTCCCATTAAATCAAACTTGAGGAAAACTCAAAATCAGCATTTCTAATTTCCTTTGGAAATTAACATTGGAAGGGGAGATAACTCTTGCAAAAATTAGTCTTTTTGGGTCAGTTTTTGGTTGTTTTGCTTGAAATTTATGTAAAGTATGATACTTTGATGGGCTTGTACGTTTGTATTTGACTAAATTTTATTTAATCTTCTGCTCATGAAATGTACAAATCCGAAGTGTTATGGGTAGTTTTATGTTTTTCGTGCATTTTCCATTAAAGAAATTGCCAAATTGAAGCTTTGTGACCATTTTGAAAAACAAATGTGAAGATTTGGTATTGTTAATATCTGTATATTGTTTTTTTTAGCAATTTACTTATCTAAAGAAACTTTAAACCACAAAAAGAAGAATACATGCTTTATTATTTTTATTAAATTTGAGGTTCTTTGCCGTGACATGCTGAAAAATTCAATAAAAGGTCAACTAATGAATTACAAAATCTAGATGATTGCTTGATAAAAGATATGAAAACACCTTTAGAGTTGTTTGCTATACTCTAAAGACTGCTAAATAATCAAGAATCAATACATTCTGATGAATAGAAGCGGTGCAGTTATAATTTTGTGTCAATTGTAATTGATATTTCTGCCTTTTTTGCAAGAATTATCTCCCTTTTCAATGCAAATCTCCATAGGAATTTTAAATGGTGATTTTTTTTGTCTTCTACAAGTTAGATTTTATGGGACTTTTTTCTGAGTATATTTGGGGTATAATTCTAAAGATTAAAACTTAAAAATCTTCTGTTGTAATTACTTTTGGGTTGGGGTCAAATTTATGCTAGATTGACTGGACTATAACATGTGTATAAGTAAATTAGTTGAGTTGTTTGGCATACATGTTTAAGGTCTAAATGGTTTTTATTTTTAATATCAAGGTTGGTTTTTATAATTATTGATAAGACAAGAGTAGTATTTAGCAGAATTATGGTAACGAAATACTTTTTCAATACGGAAACCAACTTGTGTTCAATTAATTGAAAGGATTGTATGCAGATGTTGGCAACACCACGAAATCAAACATACAGAAACTACATTTTTTGTTTAACTTGATAGAAATAAAATTGACACTTTATGAGCTTGGTGCATCCGAATCAATGCAATAGTTTAAGTTATAATTTAGAAGATACACATGCACTATTTTGTAGAAAAATAAGATTTTTATTTTAAGCAAACCAACATTTCTAAAAATCAAAACCCTGTAATTTTTTTTATGGAAACTATTATATTCTAGGATTAATCTTTCTATTATTTTATTTAATTATCGATGTGGAAGTTAAAATAATGCCGTTAAAGCCATAACACATGAACCTGGATAGGTATATACCTTTATTATAGTAATCTATACCAACTGTCGATCTGCGTTGACTGTCTCCTACTGACGGATCGTTTTCTGGAAACCTGTTTAAATAATGAATTGATTGATAGATACTTGCTAATGTTTTCCATGGGATTATATCATATTTTTGTTTTCAAAGGTACTGCCTAGAATGTTGATAAATGTACAATCCGTGAACGCACGTTAAATTCGTTCGTAGCAATATTTGTTCAAAAGTTGTTTCTAATTTATAATTCTACTTGAAATGGTTTTGATAACTTACTTAAAATAACTACCATCTGAACTATATGGCTTCATGAATCCATCTTCCAACCTCATTTAAAAAAAGCACCAATCTAATCTGAGCTAATATAATTGATAGGGAAATAAACATGAAAGACAGTCACCGATATTAACAACTGAGCCAAATGTTTGAGATCTACATATACAATGCAGCGTTGTTAAGCATACTTTAGATTATATGATTTGTAAAACATAGTCCGTTATTATGCACTTCATTAAGCACGGACAAAGATAATACGATACATTTCCATGTAGGTATATCGTAGAGGATTTTAAATACGAATTACATGTAGCATTTTCATAACTTGTCATTTTGGGGGAAATAACTATATTAATAGATTAAACACTGCGCATTTTTTTGGATGATATACAGCCATGTATGTGTACACAGCTTGAACATATGAAATATATTTGTCGTTTGTAAAGTACTTACAGTGATGCGATAATATCTGAACATGATGTATTCAATAAAGCAGCAACGTCTTCGTGGCAATGGGTATCTGTGTTAAGAATTACAAAGATAATGATGATGATGATGATGATGATGATGATGATGATGATGATGATGATGATGATGATGATGATGATGATGATGATGATGATGATGATGATGATGATGATGATGATGATGATGATGATGATGATGATGATGATGATGATGATGATGATGATGATGATGATGATGATGATGATGATGATGATGATGATGATGATGATGATGATGATGATGAATGGTTGTCTAACGTTCAGTAGCAAATTAAAATATATATTCAGGATGAGATTTGTACTAGAACGATGCACCGAGTCGCATTTGTAACGTGCTAGTTTATAGGTTTGCAGTCGGATAGAAGACATGTCACCTTATCCGGACAAATTATTCTTAATCCCAATAGACCAATCTTTGCAGTTTTAAATTTAAAACAATAACATGTTATTGAATGAATTGAAAGAGCAGTTTATATATTTATTCACAATCGGACAGTATGATATGGATAAGATCACTCAAGAACCCATTATTAGATGATGAAACCCAGATATAATATAGGTCATGCATTGCGTTAGTAATAAGTATAAACATGATAAAATCGGGAATCCTTTCGTTTACAAGTAATAACTTTGTTAATGACTTCTGTTTAATAAATGACACATATGTAACCATATTTAATTGCAGCAATTATCCCATTCGTATTATCTCACATCTTTTAGAGAAAACCTATGTCATAGTCTAAGTGCGGTTTCTAATGAAAATATGTTCTGTTTTACACTAATTAACCGAAAAACGATCTGCGTTTCAATCCTATCGTTGTACAAACAAACATTCAAGAGTTTACATTAATCATGTGCAATCCGATGTAATATACTATAAAAGGTAAAACATACATATGCATGTAGTATGTATAAAAAAGCTTAAATTTATTGTTGTCAACTGAAATTGTTGTTGGCTATATTGTGTAACATTTGTATATTTTATTTTCATTTGTCGACGTTTAATACATATGTTTTGTCGATTAGATAATTTGGAATACATTTTTTAAGTAGTATGCATTAAACAATAACAATCTTAACTATCAATTTTAGGCGCTAGTTCATGTATTATCCAGATTTGAACACACTGACACCAGTAATGTAGTGTGTAAGTACCTTTGTGATATATTTACCTCTGTCATTACAGGTAATTCTATAACAAGAACAGTCTTCTTCGGATGGAATACAAAAGCAATTGTTTTTAGGCTTTGTTACAAATGTGAATCCGTGTAAAAAGTCGCATCCGCATCTTGTGTTGTTTCTAAAAGTTCCATTATAATAAACGAATTGACCCTCTTCATTACACAATGACTTTTGATACACACAATCACTACTTCCGTCAGTAGAGAATGGGAATGGTTGATATCTGTTATAGTTGCATTTTGCCTTGTTGAAATTTGGTTCGAAAACAAGTTTGCTGCCTAAAATTTAAATAAATATTATCAAAAGATGACAAGTCGTAATAGAACTACTTAATCATTTCAAATGTAAGATTAAGCACTATTGTCATTTTATTGAGCTGTATATAATTTACAAAAATGATAGACACCCCTGCATCACATACTAGTATCTGCCATTTAAATCTATATACAGTGGTATGCATTTTTGAAACATTGGTACCTAACAGTAGAATTGAAGTTATTGCTTTAAAACTTTACGCCATCATCATTCGGTTCACAGTTCTATATTATATGGCGGCCTTCAATTCTCGTATTCTGATCCTCAACAAAAAAAGAAGTCATAAGAACACTTCGTGGTACATCCTGATTATAAAAAAAACGTGTCCTCGTTTGCTCGAAAGCATTTGAAAATTGTAGAGAATGACTTCAATTTGAAGACACGTTCTGTTTGCTACACACAATGTTGGAGAAAGAATTGTTTATGTTTGGAAGCTCCTTAGAGAACCGTGGTTTTGTGATGTGGGCATTGGACTACTAACACACAGGTTCCTGGTTCAACTCCCGTCCCGGGATAAAAAATTCACGAGCTGAATTTTCGGCTCTCCCATGACACCATTTGCGAGTATGGTGTTGAGGAAATTATGTTAGTCCGTCGGAAGGGGGCGTTAAAGGGCTTACCCGTGTTAAGAGAGAGCCGTATCTCTTGCACACAAAACACACCCTTGTAGATTTTGAAAAAAGAGCAGGCTAATTCCGCTACAAGCAGCACTTGCACACGCAAAGTGAAAAGGGATTATTATAACATATTTCCCATTTCACGTAAATTAAATATATTTGAACTAAAGCTTCCAATACACAAAGTTCTTTCATCAGCTCCGTTACAAACAACGTTATACCATCTACGTAAAGTCTAATTATAAAAACAGATAACTCAATGTATGTATTAACAGATAACGCATGTGGTATTCCGTACGATGTGGGAGAACAATGAACTATAGAGACATATAACCTATATATCGTCTAATAACCATCGATAATTGTACAAAACCAGCACAAAACTGTCCCCATACAAAACATTAACGAAAAGAACATCCTTTTGATAAAATTGCTTCTCAAATTAAAGAAGAGAAAAGTTTGATACAAAACACGTCTACGTTTATAACAATGATATAGCAATCATCGTGTGTCAAATTTTTTGAACAGTCATCAGTTGAATTGTATACTGGTGTGCTATTTATATATCGAAATCAATATCGGTTTCTTTACTCATTTTCATTTTCTTTGAAAAATACCATTGCGTCGATGCAGTAATTATGTGATCTTATGCTACAACACACTACACATCTAAAGACTTTTACAATAATTTGTTACCTTAAATTTTTGCCTAATACAGAGTGTGGCCATAAGTATTCGTCACATGAGGTATTTTCCTATATATTTAATTTAAAACTGCATTTTTTTCAAAAAAATACTTTGACGTTATTTCTGCTTGGTTTGATATTAATCAACTTGATACCAATAAATGCAGAATTGTCACAAGTCTATTTATTTTTTTGGTTGCAATCTTTTTGACGATCATTTTGTTTTTTCGCGAGATAAACACCACTATTATTTTCTGTTCAGAAATTTTGCTATATATTTTAAACAAATTAAATTTAAAAATTGTATTATCTGTGTTCACAACCGGAAGAGAAAAGGAGAATTATTAAATGCCATCTTTGTATAAGGGCTTTGGAAGTCAAGTCAAGACAACATAGAAATGAAACTACAAAAGAAGTCAAAAAGATAAAAAAAGAAATATGTTGATTAATCAATAAAAGATAGACAGTTCGTCCTAGAACAATCAGCAAACAAAAATTTTTTCCGAATAAGCAGATTTGAAGGCAAGCCAGTTTCTATTGATATGCTGATATCGAACTTAGAGATCTACATAAGATTGGATAATGTATCAGGTAAGTCGTATTTTATACAACTCATAAAGCAAATACATTGAATATTGGTATGTGTTGCCTTGGTGAGACAGCAAATAAACAACACAGTATAATCAATATAGAAAATATATAACTTCAGATTGACCTGTACATTAACTCAGTAGATTTAGTTTTGTTGAGGTATGCTGATCAAGTTTAACTAGTTCAATATTACAACATGTGTAATTACATGAAAAAACTCGTCAGAGGTACATTTTACTCCTCTTAAAAAAAATGTTAGTAGCAATACTCTTTTTGTGAGAAAAAAATGCGCATGGTTCTACAAATTATAAATTATTTTTAACAGACCATCACATGTGGTGATTGACAAGAAGAACTAAATAGCAATTAAAGAAAAGTAAGTAACAACCACAATTTTGATAAAAAAAAATGAAAATCGATGAAAACAGCTGACTGATCATGAGTACTTATAACAAACTTTCTTTTAATCAATTTGATTGTTTTTGTTTCAATTTCAAACTGCGAATAAGCTTTATTTACATACATTAACTTTTTTATCAGATGCAGAAGACGACGAAATACTGACAGATACATGAACAGGGACAAAACGTGTACTTAAAATTGAAATAGCACAATCACAATATAAATCTGGAGGCCTTGCTAAACTGTATGCATAATTGAAAAATATTGTTTAAATGAAAGGTATGTACTCTTTTCGGCGTTGATACATGCTAAATGTATTTAGATTTATTGTTAAAAAGCTTAATTTTAGATGAAACGAGTCTTCTGATTGGCTGACGCAGTTTTGTTTATCACCTCATAGACATAGTTTTGTTATGTGAACGTGACGTGACGTCATCTACGCTTTTTCATTATTTACCCTGGTTTAAAATGGAATTAAGAATTAAATTACAAGAAACTACTGCAATAAATTTTCTACCTTTTCGAAATAACTCGAAAAAAATGTAGTGCATACATCAAAATGACCCGCTTCTACGTTTCTTTATAGACAGAAACAAAATTAGTCATTCCTTCATTTGTCCTTACAGAACTCAATGAATATTTTCTGTATTCCATGTTTAGCATCTTCATATGGACTTCCTTCTGTTATAAGTAACTATAGAACATTAACGTATATAATTTGCACATTTTTAATGAATAGCACTCTTTTAATGTGTCATGACATTAAACATGATTTGCATTTTTTTAGAAGTTTTTATGGTATGAACACAAAATATGTCTTAAAGTGGTGGGTGTAAGAACATAGAATCACATAGAGTCATATTATAATCCCGTGACTAATCAAACAACATCTCATGCAGAAAACAGAAGATATGGAATATCACAAGGAGCAAAATAAAAGGACTCGTATGTGTGTCATCAGTCATTCAATAACAACCTGTGTTTGTTGTTTGTTGGTAAGGTTCATCAATGTTTCTCGTTTCTCATTTTATTATAGATTAGACATGGTTTTGCAGTTTGAATGGTTTCTCACTAATTTTGGGCCAATTATAACTTCTTGTTCAGTGTGAGTCAAGACCATATTTTGATCTTCAACAATCTAATTTTACAAATGGAAACCTGGATAGAGAGTTCTCTCATGGGCATTCATACCTCATCTTTTGTTATCTACGTTGTAACCATCCATTTCCACTTAAATGGCGAAGATGTAATTGATGAGGTTTAGAAATCAATTTAACTAGACAACTTATTTTTGATGCGGTGACCCTGCATTATTATTCATAAGTTTTGCTTGATATCGCCCAAGCTTACAGAGACTTCGCATATTCGTAACCCTTCTACTATGCACCTGTTACATATGTAGTGGGACTATCACTTCATCGCCGAGGTTTAGGTCTATAAATAAAAATTAATAATTTACGCCACTGAAGGGGATAACTATTCAACATATAACATATAGCAAGTATTTCATTAACCAACTATTTGCATTGATCAAACTTCTTAACCATGTATATTGAGTCAAAAAGGGATTTTGGTTGACAGTCTTCTCTTATTCATCGATAGGATTAAGGTAAAATGTAAACATATAGTTAAAAAAAAATCACATTTAAACAGATATAATAAGAAGTAGGAAGATTGCTAATGAGACAACACTACATCAAAGACACAATTTGTAAAAGAAAACCATTAAAGGTCAAAGTACGGTCTTCAACACTGAGCATTAGCTCACACCGAACAGAAACTATAAACAAACTACAACTACTGAACATCAGGTCTTGACTTACGATAGGTGCAAACAAACACCGGCTGTTATCTAAAAGCAACAGTGTAACATCACAACATAGCAATGCTCGCTTTAAAATATGAATTAAAAAAAGCCTACTGAATGTATGAAATTCGAAAATTAAATTATGGTAAAAAACGTTTTATATTTGATGAATTTCTCTTTTATAAATTATTAAGTAATTACAACTAATTTTACCTCTGCTACTATAATCCAGGCCATCACATGTCTCACGATATATATTGCTAGGTAGAGATAACAAACACACGTATTGTGTAGCACCGCATTTATACTTTCTTGGTCTCTGACGCCATTCCCCAGCAACTGGACATCTTAAGTCATATTCTAACGTCTGACTAATAACCTTTGGAAAATATTAAAACTTTTAACCGGATAAACAATCTGAGGTTGTGTGGATCTGTATAAACCCGATATTGAAATTGTATTT
>NW_027268647.1:0-23321 GCF_963676685.1 Mytilus edulis | reverse complement strand
GAAGTAGATTCTAAAGCTATCACATATATTGATTGAGTTAGCGAAAAAAAACATTTTATATTCATAATTATATACTTGTATATGGGATTGACTGGTAGCAGGCTAGCCTCAAATACGGACTCAATTATTTTGTTGGACCCCCTGATCGAATGACTTTAAGACTGTATTTTTCGGCTTCTCCACCAAGCATGATGCATTCAAGAGTAAGAGCAGGTAATGCTTTACTCGTAGAAAGACAAGTGTGTCTTTAAAGTGGTTACGCTCTCTTGTTACCTAGAATATGAAAATGTGACTCTAAGTGTTGGTCATGTATAAAAAGGTATATGCATTTATCATTATCATCCTTAATATATATGTAATATTTGTCGCTGGACGTAAGTACATGTATTTTATATATATTGCTTGAGGCTTCTTCGTAGTAAGTATTATAACTTGAGGCTTAATTCTTATCTGTAATTTAAGCCAATTTATGTTGAGTACTTATTTTACGCATGCATCTCTATGCTACATAGTTCTTATAAATTATGAAATTGTCATGTAACAATTAAAACAGTAAGAAAAAGATTGACTCTTGAAACTGAAACGAAGCCTAAAAACAGCAGTTTCTAGTATTTCCAAATAAACTCCATGTACCGATATCATAGTCAGGAGACTGTAATTCAGTTCTTATCGTTTGTTGTGTTTTCGTTTATTTTTTCGCACTTTAATTTGGCTGTGAGTTTTCTCGTTTTAGTTGTTTTACATTTGTTATTTTGTGGCCTCTCATAGCTGACTATGCTGTATGGGCTTTGCTCACTGTTGAGTGTTGAATGCCGTACAGTGGCCTATAGTTGTTAAAATTTCTGTGTCATTTGGTCTTTTGTGAAGTGTTTACTCATTGAGAATCATACTACACCTTGTTGTTTGTAAATATCACAAATTAAGTATAAAAAATGCATAGACAGTATAGAAAAGCAAGACCTGTTGTCAGGTCAATAGCACAGAGTATCTGTGGGACCATTAAGTGTCATAACTCTATAGCAGAGTATATGTAGTTTCCATGTGTCCATTAGATTACACGTCAGTATCACATTTCTGTGTTTAGTGAGATTCTAAATAACGGAAAAAATCAGTATGTGGTCTTAAACTTTTAAATTTCATGCGAGATGCCTAATGTTCAGACATTTTTGTTTTTAAAAAGTATTTATCAAAGTCAATTGACAATCAATTAAGTTTTTTTTTCGTGCAATAAAATTTGTAATTATGGCCGGATCCAGGATATTTCAAAGACTGAAAGAGGGTGTACATTTTGTAGTTCCCGATAATTGAATTTATACTGACGAGCGGAGCGATGCGAAAAATAATTTGGACGATTATACGCTAACAAATTTGTATAGATATTGTGGAAAACATGAGATTTTCAAAATTATTTAGCGATCGAAAGGGGGAGTACGCCCTCTACCACTGTATCATCGAATGCACGTTTAGGTATCCATGGAAAACATTAGTATAGGTAAAGACGAAAAAGTACTATTAGATAAAATCAATGATATGAATTTCTGCCCACATTAAATAATCTTCAATTAAATTATAGAATTTTTTTTAATAGTCGAGTACACCTTCTACATTCGGGTGTGTTGGAATCTACTTTAAAGATTGAAACTTGTAAAAACAATAAAAAGGCAACCTTCTCGCTTCGGAATTCATTATTTTAATATTTTCATGCTAAATTTGGTTTTGGTAGCTTTGAAAATTCATTATTCGAGAAGAACTAAAATATTGGTCAAGTGAAATGACAAGAAATGACGGGTGTATTTGATTTAATAGAAATTCCCAACTTACTTTAATATTCCATTATAATATTTGTGTCAATAAAATCATTCAAAGTTTAGTGACAAAATATTAAAAGATTAAAAAAATTAATTGGGTTAATTTTTATTAAAGTATATTCCAGAAAACAATGCATGTTAAAAGATCAAAACATGCATGCAGTACTACATTGAAGACCTGTTGGTGACCCTCTGCTGTTGTTTTTTATTTGGTCGGGTTGTTGTCTCTTTGACACATTCCCCATTTCCATTCTCAATTTTATGCTCCTTTCAGTCATGCTTCAATGCAATAAGACGAAATACGTTGAGTTAGGTCGGTTATGTCGAGTAAAGTCATTTTATTGGAAATCTCTATCACGCAAGTAAATTCTCAAAAAAATTACAAAGTTAAACTATCTCCAAAAAGAGCAAATATTTTAATTTAATACAATCAAAACCCGAACCACATGCACACCTTTGATATATATGTATAAACAGACAGCAAAGTAAAAACATCCTAGGATTCTAACTATAAGAGGAGTTATGCGGAATAACTATATATCCATAATAAGACGGACGGGTGGGAGGAGGGACAGACGTACAGACTGACAGGGGTAAAACAATATGCCCCCAAACTTTATTTGCCGGGCATAACAAATACCATAGGGACTATACACCTATTGCCTAAAATGTGTATATAAGATTTTGAATGATTGCACATGGCCGAACACTGGACACTTTTAATTTGCAAAACACTCATTTGCAAATCCGCCGCCGCCTCAAACAAGAGCTACAATATCATGTATATGACCAAAATGTGCAGAATTACATAGGATTCAATAATTTCATTGGTTTTCTACAGTTACTTTCATATTTATTTTGCAATTTGAATTATAAAAACATGGGATTTTCAATATCCCATGGGACAGGGCAAAATCCCATGGGATTTACCATTATCCCATGGGATTTTGGTTAAATCCCATGGGATTTTTTTTTGTCCCATGGGATTATTGTAGTCCCATGGGATATTTGTTGTCCCATGGGACAAAAAAAATCCCATGGGATTCTAATTGTAAATATATAGATATAAATAAACAGTAATGTGTATGTTACAATGTGTTCTATTTGGTAGTAAATTATAATAAGATGAATCTTTTTAATTGAATATCTTTTTTTCTTGGGAAATGTTAATTTAGCATATTGTTCTTTAACTGTTCAAAACTAAACTTTTAAACAACAAAGCAGATAATGTAAGTATCAATATATGTTTATTCATGAATTATAGAATACTTTCTTGAAACACAATTATTTGCCATTTGAAATCAATAAAAACTCTATTGTTAGGCTTAACATACTAGTATCTATTTAAGTAAATCTATTTTTTTCACAATATCCCTCAACACAAAACATTAATATTTTCTAATCATCCAGCATTGTTTGATGGTATAGTCCACTTTTTAGACATTCAGCACAAAACTTTGACATTATTGTGGTTTCAATATTTTTTTGAATTTAAAAGAACTTCCAATCATTGACAGAGTGATGAAAATAATAACTGATCCAACTTTTGTCTTTGAATTTATTCTGGTCTTGTTTCTATGTTTTCTCCATGTATTCCAGGTGGTGAATTTCAATCCTTCTGAAAAAGAACCAATAAAATCTAAAGTAATGGATTATACAAAATTGTTTTCATACATGTAGCAATAATATGATTTTCAATAAAAATAGCTATGCGGTATGGATTTTACTGATTGTTAAAGGTTGTCCAGTGTCATCAGTTGCTAACGGCCTACATCCTTTGGTCTCTGATGGAGGGTTGTCAAATTAGCAATATACCACATCTTCCTATTCTAATACCATATACCAATCAATTAATTTATTCTTCTTTATAACATTTGGGTATTTTCCCAAGTTATATACATGATATATATTAATATATATACTATAAATTCGGAATTAATGCGAGTTTTTTTTTGTTGCGAAAAATGCAACAGAGTTGTAAATGCAATAATTTAAACTCGCATTATGAAATATTTTATATGGATTAAACAGGATTTTTCTCAAAAGCGTAAAATTTAAAATCGCATTTAAGTCTAAAATGACAGAATGCACGCAATAATTTATGAATTAACAGTATAAAGATCAATGTTAAAACTTTAGGCAATTATAATAACATTCCATTATTCACAAGAATTTGCAATATATTATACAAAACGCAGGCAACAGAAACAATATTTCTTTAAGCTTTTGAAGTTCAGACAGATTTCAATTTGTGTTTTATTTCAATGAAAAAATACCTTGAACTCTTTGAACATATTGGAAATTATAACATTGATACAAAAAAAATATGTATGTTTTATCCTTATTTTTTGTGTTCATGTTGTTGTTGGCTTGCTGTCTCATTTTGATCTACATTTAAACATACATCATTAATCTTCTTCTTTATAAAAAGTAAAAATGGGATATTTTTGATTTTGATATCCCAAAACATTATAGTTCTATCAAATAACTTATTACCAAGTTCAAAAACACCAATGTGTTTGATATTAATTTTAAGACATGTATAAATGTTCCAGACCATATCAGTATTCGGATCTTACTTTTACGGTCCAGAACTTACAGTCCCACCATATGTGTACAGTCAGACCATTTAAGTATACTTGTACTGTCTGGTACCAGCTCGACCAAACCTGTGTTTTTATTTTAACTGTAATTAAACATTTTGTATTAATCTATTAAAGATTTCAGTTATGTTGATCTGTACTGTACATTTGTTTGTAATAAACTTGACCAACTTCTTAAAATTGGGCAGACTGTATGCGTACAGTCCAAATACTTGTATGTTCTGGAACATAAACATGATTTATAATAAGCATTTGGCAGGATGTCATGCTAAAATCCCATTAATATTAGTACTAAATTTTGAGTATATACATGTAAATCCACCAGTTACTTACTGAAATTCATGGTGAACACTCACCAAAAACTTACAATTTAGAGGAAAGACTGGAAAGATGAATGGGCCATTCCAGTTAATATCTGATAAAGGGGGATGGATGGTCCTTTCTGAGGGGTGTAAAATTTATACATCTTAGGGGTTAAATTTTGGGTTATTTCATCTGACACGTTCAATTATACGCAAAAATTTCTGAGGGTCTTGAAGCTGTCAATAATCAAAAATAATTAATATCTTAGGGGTTACAAAAATTACTATTTCATATCTTAGGGGTGCTTTGGAATGTAGACAGTTTCGTATCATGCATTATCTGGTATTGGATTTAAAATTCTGATGGGTACAATCCTTGCAGTAAAAAATTCTGATAGGTCAATTTTCCCCATGAAAGCCCATCCACCCAATATGAACAGAAACTCTACATCTGATAGGTCTTAATTTATAGATCTGATAGGTAGTTTTTCGTGATTTTTTTTCTGATAGGTATGAAAAAAAATCTCCCCATCCATCCCCACCTGTCAGAAATTAACTGGAATGGCCCAATGCACTAACACTATCAAAACAGAGCATAAAACTTACCGAAGAACAAGATGTTTTACATTTATCCAGGAGCAGGATAATTGAAAAGTTGTTTTTTTCTTTCTCTGCTGTCCATCATATAACCTTTGAATTCATTCATGCAAAGTATGAAAATCTGCAAAGGTAACTTATCCACATTTTGAATTTTGAACTGCATACTTGTCCTTTTCATCTTGCTGACAACCTAAGCATAAAAAAATGATAAAAACATAATTCTAGATTGACTTTGTGTTTTTATTTTTGTTGGTACATGTACAAACAATTTTCCCAACTTTAAAACGAAAACATCATCACCAAAGAGGAGGTCATACTAACCTCCGAAATATTTAAACAAACCGAAATTATTACTTAAGATTGATTAAGATCTTGTCGTAAATTAATGGCATAGATACTCTTATTTTTGAAAACTTGATGTCTATTGCATACTTATATTCCTTTGTACGTGAGTATGCATATTAAGATGGACTCCATGGACTTTAATGTAAGCATGATTAATTTTACAGTCACTGGCAGTTTTTCAGCTCTATGTGTACATTTTGAGAGAATCTTGCAATACTGTATATATATATTCTGATATTCAGAACTTATTGTGAGGTTTTTATTAATACAACTGAAAGCTGTATCTCGTTTTCATTTCTGATACATATTTATGAGCTGAAGACCAGTGCCGAATTTTTCTCACTGCATTGAAGACCCATATATATAGGTGACCTTTGGCCTTTGTCTGCTCTTTGATTGGGTTGTTGTCTCTTTGTCAAATTCCCAGTTTCCACTTTCCATTTTATATCATGTATGCTGATTTTTCTTAAATTACAATATTCAATCATGCAATTTTGTCCATTATTGAAAATACGATAAGCAAAAATAAATGCACAAAAAATTCAACATTGTTATATATGTAAAAGACTATTTTTAAATTCAAAACAGTTGCCTACACTGTTAATTTCCTTGTTTGATTTCATATCTTTAAAGCCTTTATAGCTAGCTAGATGGTATGCCAGGGCGGATCCAGCCATTTTAAAAAGTGGGTTCCCAACCCAAGACAAAGGGGATGGTCCTATATTCATTTGATTTGTTTTATTGTCTCATACAAGAATATATATGGTTTGAGGGTGGGGATCAGGGATCCTGAAATTTTTTCACCTAACCACTGGATGACAGGGGATCTCAACCATTTAAAAGTTTCTCAAACATGTGGGAGTGGGGGTGAACCCCATGGACTCTCCCTATATTTCCTTTGATTTGTTTTATTGTTCTATACAAGAATATATAAATATGGTTTAGGGGTGGGGATCTTGACCGTTTACAAGTTTTCAAACTAGAGGGGGTGGGACTTCACTTTTATTTTATTTCATTATTAATTTTATTGTCCCCGACAAGAATATATATGGTTTAGGGGTGGGGATCTAGATCGTTCACAAGATAATAGCACATTCTCCAATTGAACAGGGTGGGATAACCCCCAAAGACCTCCTTTTAATTTCATTTGATTTGTTTTATCGCCCCATTCAAGAATATATATGGTTTAGGGATGGGGATCTGGACCGTTACAAGATAATAGCATATTCTCAAATTGAAAGGGGTGGGGATTACCTCCCATGGACTCACCCTCCCTTCTTTCTTCCCCACGAAATACCTTTTAATAAGCCCCAATGCACAGATAGTTCACAGTATTTCTCTTGATTTACACTAAAGAATATACACTATATACAGGTGTATTTTTTTTTTAAAAAGATAATACAACTGAAGACTACCATGACCACAGTGGTGGATCCAGAATTTTTCAAAAGTGGGCCCACCGACTGCCTAAGAGGGGCCTGCTCCTGCCATGACTCAGTGATTCCATATATAATCAACCAATTCTTTTCCCAAACAGGGGGCCCTGAACTCCTGATCCCCCCTTTTTTTGTCCTCATTTCAATCACCCTGATATAAATTTAGTTTTATCACTTACAATAGGAATGGTTTGAATTCCCCAATAATTCTTATATACCATTAATATCAACATATTTCATTTTTGATAAATGAAAGGCAAAAGTTTTCTATGGGTAGAAATGGATAGTGGGAAGCTTTCAGATTCACACCATGCCGGTGGCTGTGTTCAAAGTGCTGGGTTTTTATGACCCTCGTTGTTTGCGGACTAACTATTTAGGCCAGTGGTGGATAAAAGTGTGCGTGCATTAATCTTCTATACATTGTACCTTCTTAATCAATATATTCAAACACTGACGGCAAGTGTTGTAATGATGTATCAATGTCTTTTTGAAATCACCGTGCTATTTACATGTGGGATCCAGAATGCAGGGGAAGGAAACTTGTCAATTATGTTTATTTCTAAGCCAAAATAAAATGGGCCGCCGTAAAATTAACCTTGGGTAATAACAGTGCATGTAAGGCTCGTCTCGGAGGGGTATCTTTGTTTCTGTCTTCTTTTTTTAGTTATATTTTTAATAACTTACACTTTCTTTCCATTCATTCACTATTCTTTATTCCTTTTTTTCTTTGTCCTTTGTTCTCTATTCTGTTAATTCACATCCATACCCTCTTATGTGTATGTGGACTTACTGTAGTTTATTTTTTAGTTCTGGCAGAGATATTAGATACAATATATATGTCTCTGGTTCTGGTATTATGCGATAAGTCCATTTCTTTTTCATGCAGTGTCATGAAATATAATGGTTTTATGCATATCAGCCAAGATTGTGGGCAACATTTTAATAAACAATTCAACACTATACACGTTATGTGAATTTTATTAAAATCGATGAAGAACATGAACTTGGCAGCTAGTGCCCCTTAAACAGGTAAAGTTCAATTAACAAATTCTGATCTACTGGCATTCAACACCAAATTACTTACTTGCTGTATATTGATAAATGTGATTGTATATTGTCAATACCTCAACATCGAGAATACGTCATGTGAGGTGTTGGTAGCTACGTTTGATACGGGGTCAACGGTTGCGGCTTCGAGACAGAGAAAACATCCAGGTAAAAAGTGGAGAATTTTGTTTTTGAAAATTTGAGTTGTAAATTTTCCTAAAAAGTACTTAATTCCGTTCATCTAGTTGTAAATTTTCCTAAAAAAGTACTTATTTCCGTTCATCTATTATGGGTATAAACTAAACTGAACAAGATAAGTATTAGTAAACAGACAGAAAGTCCGACGTTGAATTAATTATTTTACAATTAATTGTTTAAATATATGAGAGAATGTTTTAGGCGAATTTTCTTTAATTACAGATAAATGTATTTTAGGTTCAGGAAATGATTTATTCTTCAGGTACGTCTAAACAACCGGCCGCTCCACAAAGTGCACTCAGGACCCATTACCGTAATCATATCTGCACACATGATGGATGTTTATATTCGTTATACGCTTTTTATTTTAGAGTTAAATTTTGGTAGAAGTTGAAATCGCTGGGGCGGATCCAGCCATTTTAAAGGGGGGGGGGGGGGGGGGGGGGTCCTAACCCAGGACCAAAAAAGGGGGGATCAACTACATGTCCCCATTCAAATGCATTGATCGGCCAAAAAAGGGGGGTTCCAACCCCCCGGAACCCCCCTCCTCCCCTCTGAATCCGCGCCTGAATCGAACTTGGATAGATATGTTAATTCTTACAAAATAATGAGGGCACGTGTCACTGATTACACAACTACTGAGCCATGAATTATCCAATCAACAAAATTGATTGGATTATCTTTATTGTTTTTTAGGAATTGTATTGTTTAGTTCAGTTTTACCTTTCACATGAATTTGCATATAGAAAAAATAATATCTCATTCGATGTGCTTTTTCAGTTTATTTTTCATGATGACGGGTAAATTGATTTGTTGTGTTTTGCAGTTCACGAATAAAGAAAATTATTTTATAGTTGCGTTTTTTCTGTAACAAGTTAGATTTTTGATTTTCAGTGTGATTCTTTTCTCTCTCTCTCTCTCTCTAAATCAAGTTTTTAAACAAACACAATGTTGACTGATCATGAATATCAAATTTTATTACATTTGTATATCTTTATTCTCAACAAACCATTATACAAGAGAAGACAATTATGTACAATATTCAGTTTAACCTTAACGGAAATCTGTGCACGAAGACTTAGTCGTGGTTTGAACGGATTTCGTGTCAATAAACTGTCTTCGAAATAGTCTTTCTTTGTTCATGTTTGTGTCGTTTTGGTCTTTTGTGGATAGTTGTCTCATTAGCAATCATACCACATCTTCTTTTTTATAATTTCTCGCTACTACAATCTAACTTACATATTTTCTAGAAATAATTATACCCAAAATATCATAATTTTCAAAAAACGGAGACGAAAACAGAGACAAGTTCATTTTCAGAATTTATTTTCGCATTGAAATTCGTTTCAGGCTTGTGAAACTGGACAAAACGACTTTAATTAGAGAAAAAAAACTTAATAAAAACGGATTTCTTAAAATATTCGTATAACTCTAAAATAAAATTCCTGGACAAGTTCGATAAAAATGAGAAATTACATCTAACTACATGTATATGAGTTTGATTGTTTGAAAAGTACGGCTTTTACCGTTAAGAACGGATTCCATATGTATACAAAACTTTAATTAATATAAATTCTTTTAAAGTATGAACATTTATTTCCCTTTTCAAACTCGTGCAAAGAATTAATTACTGGTCCAGGACATGATAATAAAATTAAAAATTTATGGAACGAAATTTTAATAAAAGACGAAAATCTTAAAACATCGTGATATTCATTCTACACGTCACAATATTACTTCCCGCATGGTCACACTGTACAAACAACACAATATATAAAACAACAATAAAGATAATCCAATTAATTTTGTTGATTGGATAATTCATGGCTCAGTAGTTGTGTAATCAGTGACACGTGCCCTTATTATTTACTAAGAATTACAAATGTAACATAAGTAAGTAAATAGTTTATTAAAGTGTCACATATTGATTGACATAAATATAAGCAACATTTTATAAATATATATACACATAAAACAATCAATATCCAGCCATAAAAACGACTTATGAGACAACATATCTATCTAAGTTCGATTTCAAATTCTGCCAAATTTAACTCTAAAATAAGAAGCGTATAAAGAATATATGCATCCATCCTGTGTGCGATGACTATAAAGGGTCCTGAGTGCACTTCGTATGTCATGAGTGCAATCAGGAGGTCCTTCAAGCGGTGTTTAGACGTACCGTTATTCTTCTGGAAGCTTCAAATTTTTTTTTATCAATAACTTTTTCACAAGGAGAAATTTTTGTTTTTTGACAGCATGAACCCCAGTTAATGAGCAAACACAAATTAAGAAAGAAAATCGTTTACAATTAAATTTTATAGAAGGGAAAAAAAGGGGGGGGGGGGTAATAAACAAATTTTATTTACGCTCACATACTTCTAAACAGATTTGCATATGTAAGCTCTCTATAGATAATGTTAAATTATTTCAGGAGTTTTGAAAAAAAGAATATATACAGTTTAATTTCGACTAAAATAGTTCTTCTTTTTATAGATTTGGTACCTCAGTTTCGACTCAACATTTCATTTTGAATTGTTAGATGGCAAACTCTTTAGGAGAATATTTTATCTGTTCTTTATGTAATTATGGTGATATTGGCGATAATATTCATTATAACAAGGCCTTGTACGAATCCTTGATTATAGAATGTTTGGCAATATAAAAAGACGAAAGTAGACAAACCCTAATTATGCAGGGTTTCACAATTTGATCTCCAAGCGGCCCACATTGTACATATAATAAGATCTATATTTTTTAACGTTTTCAAAATGAAATTACTTGAATTGAAAATTTCCCAACTGTGATTTGTTATTTCTAAACGTCTTTAATTATTATTTCGGAAAAAAAAATATTTAGCATATTCATATATTTTCATAATTTTTTTTTTACAAAGTTTACTTCTATATGTTTTCAACCATCACCAGCGACTTATTTTCTGCCATCACTAATTAGTCCTAATTATTAAAGATCAATTGACCAAATTCAAATGATGATTGGTATATCGTATTGAATATGACCATCGGTCATCCGTGACGTATCCCAAATAACGACGCATGCCGATAGATAGATCATAGTTTATTAATTAGCGTCTCGCAATTTAAATTTCATCAAGGGGACTTAATTAAACCAGTTACTATACAAATCTTGAAAAAAGATGTACATGTACTTTTTAATATTTTTAAAACAAATTACGAAAACGTTTAGTGTCAAAATCACCGAATATAAATGTTTCTTTCTTGCAGGTTTTCGCATTTGTAAATAACATTAACGTTTTGAAATTCTAATGCAAAAAACAGTCGATTCAAACTGAAATAACTTCTTTAAAGATGGTTTGATTTTTTCAGAGACACATGTATTATATATGTCTCAATACATGTATTATATGTCTCTGATTTTATCAATACAAAAATTACAAAATTATAAAATATGTTAGTTATCGAATGTATACCCTGAACTCTTACTATTATACATACATGTCCTAAGTTACTTAATGTCCTGTGTGCAACCAGGAGATCCTGAACGGTCTTTAAACGTACCATTATTTTATATGCATATATTCAAAGCTGTTCTTAATTATATGCATACTAGGTATCAGTGGCGGATCCAGGGGGAGGGTTTCGGGGGTTGGAACCACCCCTTTTTTTGAACGATCAATGCATTTGAATGGGGACATATGGTAGGAACCACCCCTCCCCCTTTTGTTCTGGGTTGGGACCCCTCCTTTTCAAATGGCTGGCTCCGCCGCAGAGGTATATTTATATATATATATGTGTGTGTACCAGCCCCTCCTAAATCTTGGGAAACAAATGGTAGATTATATAGGGAATCACGGAAGCATGACTGGACGTGACCCCTCTAAGGCAGTCAATGAGTCCCCACTTATGAAAATTTCTGGATCAATCATTGCTTAGTTCTAGTTATCTTAGGTCCTAGTGTGAAATAAAGCCAATAGGTCTTTTTAAACACATCTTTATTCATACATGTATATATACGTTTTCTCACGGATTTGTTCATGCAATATTGAAATTATGTTTACTCAATGCGCAATTACTGAAGTTTAAATTTGCTACTTTTTTTCTTAATTTCATATATTTTTTTTTGATTTTTTTTCTTCGAAAAATTAGTGGTGTTGAAATAGGGAATGGACACAGATACCTTATCACATTTAATCAAAAAAATGTTGTATAATGTCATAAATCTGTATTACACGTAGACAGGATGTTCTCTAGAAAACTATACGTTATACACACCCGAGAATACACGCACTGTCGTAATGGAAAATTACTGTATGTTATACTGTTATAGTTACCTGTAATCAGCTTTGCAACACCATGTCATGACAGTTCAAAAAGATTTTCTTCAAATCAAAATGGAATATTCATTTTTTTCTGTAAAATTTAAAACTTTTAAAAGTAGACTTTGACAAAATTATGAAATAGAAAGAATTGAACAATTTAAAATCGTATTTTAACAAAGATTTAGGTATAATTTTACAACGATCCTTAAAAAATAACCAAACAAACGTTGAATTAAACGATATGAACCTACGCAGTTTTATATTAAAATACTGACACACACCAGTTTGCCATCTCAGTATGCAAGGCAAGAGTGCTTGGTGAGGTGCTGGAACTTGATGTACATGTATCATTAAGTTAATACAGTTCTGTTAGGATTGACTGCCTTTTTACAGAGACTTTCTATTCTTACTGTTATCAGTTAGTATAGACTGTTCCTGGCTTAGAATGATTCTCTTCTCAGCAAATGGTGCGTAATTAGCTATAGCATTTGAATCAAATTTCTTGTAGAAGTAAAAAACACAAATTAATGTATTTGACAACTTTATTCAGGTGCACAGTCTATATTATCCGGCGTAAATAACTTCGAGATTTATGTGGAAGTTTACTCTGCTGCTCGATCTATGCTAATCGATGTTCCAGTATATTTCATATTTATATTTATTTGTGAGGCCTCGTCATCGTTTATATTCACTAAAAGCACAGTCGCCTAAATATTTCATATGGCGAAAAAATTGCGAAAATTGGGGGAAATAATATATTTTTAGTAGCATTTTTATTTTAAAATCTTAAGAGGTTGCTGGCAAATTTAACTCTAAAATGAGAAGTGTACGACGATCTATAACGAATATATACATCCATCATGTGTGCAGATACGACCGCGACTATATAGGGTCTGCCATGAGTGCACTTTGTATGCCATGCATGTGTGCACCCAGGAGGTCCTCCTGAGCGGTGTTTAGACGTACCGGGAAAATCTTATCTATTTCAGGATCAATTCATCGGTTACACTCCCCTGTCACCAGTGATTCTTTTTTGATGACATTCTGAAAAAGTATTGTGTAGTCCCTGTGTAAGTGTTGACTCTCAACTTGCACATGTGATTTTTTAACACTCCCCGGACTTCTGCAAAAAACAATTATTCAGTTCACTGATTAAGATGGAAGGTAAACGAACAGAAAGTCACAGGACATTCCGACAAAAAGTCACAGGACAAAAAGTCAAACACATGTCAAACTCAGACATAAAGTAACAAAGTTGATAGGACAAAAAGTCACAAACAATTTGTTGACAATTGATTGAATATAAATGAAAAAAGATTTTGAAACATCTTCTTTTTCTTACATATATTCATTTTTAATTTTAGGAAATTGTTCATAATATAAAAAAGAAGATGTGGTATGATTGCCAATGAGACAACTGTCCACAAGAGACCAAAATGACACAGACATTAACAACCATAGGTCATCATACAGCCTTCAACAATGTGCAAAGCCCAAGGTAAAGCCCATATCGCATAGTCAGCTGTAAAAGGCAATCATACTATATCTTTTTCTTTATATTTACATGTTAAAAAATGGTGCAAATGTAATCAAAAGCTGCACACAAACGTAATGATTTTTGTGCGCAAATGTAATGGTAATGTGCGCAAACCTAATGCACTGATTTATTTGTTTTTAATAAATTTTAATTTAAAGTTGCTACATCATGTTCATGTATAAAACTTTAAGAAAAATACAAAAAGAGTGTTTTCTTGTTCAAAGAAAAATAATCTCAAAACTAAATTGTGACTTTTTGTCCTGTGACAGTCACAGTGTGTGACTTTTTGACTGTGACTTTCTGTCCTACATTCAGATTGAATAGGGGTGTTTGGTTGACCCCGCCTCCCTCTATCTGAGACTACTATCTCAGTGATGAGCTTTATGTTTCATGTACAAATGTATTGTGCTTGTCATATATGTATGTCGGATAAAAGCTCTACAGACCTCTAATATGTTGTATTGTTATATGTATAACCGACAATAAATAAATAGCCCCTAACAAGTAAGAATTAGGTTACTTCTTTTTGTTTTGACATCTTGCATGGGTTTTTATAGCCCCGTATTAAAATTATGCCCCCATTTTAATAAAAAGGGGGGTGGGGTGTATTCTGTTTTACCCCTGTCTGTCCATCCATCCTTGCGTCAGTCAGTCCGTCCGATGAATATTTTTCGTCCCATTTTCCTTAGGAAATACAATAGAAGGATTTCTGAAATTTGGTTTCAGGGTTAAATAAGTCAGCTATACCGTCTGATGCATTTTCAGATTCATCACTCGACAACTTCCTGTTTTCCCAACACTTGTATGATTTTACACATGATAGCCAAGTTGAAAGTTGAAAACTAACAACCTAGTTTATGTACAAAAAAATTGAAAAACAGATATGTTACATATAAACAAACGACAATCACTGAATTATCGGATCCTGACTTGGAACAGGCACAACCATAACAAATTGGCAGGGTATAAGGAACTTTGAAAATATTTAGTTTTTGTGGTTTGGTCTATTTTCCGGATACTGTAAGCAATAAGGCCCCTTTATTTAGAGAATGAAATAATTGTAATATGCACTTAGCTGTCTGTCATATTTTATATGAACATGATGAACTTGACCTCATTTTCATGGTTCATTGGTCAATGAAACACTGCATTGTTTTGTCAGTTTATCATATGTTTAAAGTTACAGGTAGATTATATTTGGTAGATATGAAACAATTGTGAGGTGTGCATGTCTGAATGGCAGATTCATATATAAACCATGACCGCATTTTATTGTTCTTTGGTCAATGATAAGTTTTCTTGGTTTTGTCATTTTATCAGGCCACATTTAAAAGAATGTCTGTTTCCCCTCCCCCGGGTATACCCTTTGTAAACAGACCAGGAAGGCAGGTTCTTGTTAGCTCACCTGACCTGAAAGGTCAAGTGAGCTTTTCTCATCACTTGGCGTCCCTCGTCTGTCGTCCTGCGTCTGTCATCGGTCGTCCGTAAACTTTTACAAAAATCTTCTCCTCTGAAACTACTTGGCCAAATTCTACCAAACTTGGCCACAATCATCCTTGGGGTATCTAGTTTAAAAAATGTGTAGCATGACCCGTCAAACCAACCAAGATGGCCGCCATGGTTAAATTAGAACATAGGGGTAAAATGCAGTTTTTGGCTTATAACTCAATAACCAAAGCATTTACAGCAAATCTGACATGGGGTAAAATTGTTGATCAGGTCAAGATCTATCTGCCCTGAAATTTTCAGACAAATTGGACAAACTGTTGATGGGTTGCTGCCTGTGAAATGGTTATTTTAAGGAAATTTTGCAGTTTTTGGTTTTTACCTTGAATACTATTATAGATAGTGATAAACTGTAAAAGCAATAATGTTCAGCAAAGTAAGACCTACAAATAAGTCAACATTACCAAAATTGTCAGTCGACCCCTTAAGGAGTTATTGCCCTTTATAGTCAATTTTTAACAACTTTTCATCATTTTTAGTAACTTTTTTAAAAATCTACTTCTCTGAAACAACTTTGCCAAATTTAACCAAACTTGGCCACAATTATCATTGTGGTTTGTAGTTTAAAAAATGTGTCCGATGACCCAGCCTACCAAACAAAATGGCCAACATGGCTAAAATTAGAACATAGTGGTAAAATGCAGGTTTTGCTTTTTATCTTTGAAACTAAGATATTTAGGGCAAATCTTTCAAGATTTAAATGTCCATCAGAATAAGATATATCCCCTCACAAATTTTCAGTTGAATTGGACAACCTGTTGTTGGGTTTCTGCCCTAAAATTGGTGATTTTAAGGTAATTTTGCAGTTTTTGGTTATTATCTTGAATACTATTATAGATAGAGATAAACTGTAGACAGCAATAATGTTCAGCAAAGTAAGATCTACAAATAAGTCAGCATGATCAAAATTGTTAGAGAACCCCTTAAGGAGTTATTGCCCTTTATAGTCAATATTGAACAACTTTTCGTCATTTTTGTAACTTGTATAAAAATCATTTCTAAAACTACTTGGCCAAATTTAACCAAACTTGGCCACAATCATAATACTAGGGTATCTATTTTAAAAAAAGTTTCTAATGACCCCGCCTACCAACGAAGATGGCGGACATCAGTAAACACATTAACAGGTGAGCGACACAGGCTCTTGAAAGCCTCTAGTTTTTTTTAACAGGATGTGATTGTCATAGCATGGTCACATGAATGGTTTGACTTGTCCAGTCCAGGCCACTTATCAGTTGTTTGTGCTCAATTTGAGTGTATTTATTTAGATTATCAATCCTTCTGCTTTCAAGCACTTTCGAAAAATGGAAACAAATTATTTTCAGGAAAAAAATAATTTCGATTTTTTTGTGGAAAATAATTTTTTGACCCGGGCGCTTATTTTTGACCCGTGTGGGGGGAGGGGAAACAAACATATTTTTAATTTTGGCCTTAGATTTTTTAAGCATAGGTCTACTTGTTGTATGGAATGACTACAAGGTATCATATAAAAAAAGATGTCTGTCTGCCAAGGTTAATTTTACTGTGACCTCATATTCATAGAATAATGATAATATTCATGATATTGAACAGCAAGAATGATGAGTAAGTTGATGTTATATACAAATAAGACAAAATTTTCAGTTGCCTACTAATTATGTAATACATGTAGTAGTTATTTTTGTCATTAAATGATATTTACCCTTTTATGTGTAGGGCAAGAACATGAAAGATAAAGGGGAAACTATAAACAGAAGAAATTATCAACAAAATAAGATTTACAGAGGTCAACAAAGCCTAAATGGTAAGTCCACTGTTATAAATTTTTTTGTCCTTGAATAATGATTAAATATTTATTAAAATAAGATGTGGTATGATGAAAGAGAAAACTATCCATCAGAGTTCAATTTAGTGGATGTAAGCATTGTAATTACTTATTAGAGGCCATTGATGGCCTGTAAGTAATGAGAAAACCCATACCCTATACATGTTATAGTAATCTATAAAAGTCAACACTAACCAAATTTGAAACAGAGCATCAATTCAAACGTCAAATATACCAGACTAATTTATAAAAACAAAAAATTATGAAAAATAAAAATGACGGATATGAACCAACGTCAACCACTGAACTATGTACAAGCTCCTGATATTAGACAGGTATAATATGGCTGGGTTGATATAAAAATAAGAAACACTTAGCAGTCTGATTTCCAATGAGACATTTCTCCAATAGAGATCAAATGACATTTAAGGTGGCACCCTACAGATATAGCAATTTTTTTTTCCCCATTGAATTTTTCTTAAAATTTGCATACATATACTATGCAATAGCCTCTATAAAATTTTGAGTTAAAAATAGTATGTCACCAGACTCGTTTCCATGGTAACGGCTATCAAAGTTGGTGCCTTACGGGTATGCATAAATACATACCTGATGTAGAAACTATGGATTTTTTTCAAGCTTTTGAAAGGATTTTGAAAGGTTTGTTCTTCATTTATTACAAAATTATTATCAAAAATGTAAATAAACCACAAATAATGGAAGTTTTATTCATATTTATTAATTTTGCTACAATTTTATCAACACTGCTGCAAACAAAAAAAAACAGATTTTGTTAAAAATTTCTATTTTTCTGAAATTTCCAAAAAAATGGCCCATTGAATATTTTTTTTAATTTGACACAAGATGGTCATAACAATTCACTTTAAAAAAAAATTAAAAAAAATATGGGTCACCAGACTATTTTTTTACCGAAAAACGTTTTTGTGACCCCTAACGACAGTGATCAACAGCAGTTATTTGAATAGTTTCCAAATTGCGTGTACAAAGTGTGACACATGTTGTCATATCCTTTGATAAACTTACACAGAATGATACAGTTACACAAGACAATCAAATAAATGTATTTTTTTTGTTTCTACAAACAGCGGTTACCATGGAAACAGGACAAGAAGTTGACAATTCAAGTTTTTTGCATTCTCCTGATGTGCAAAAGTTACTACCTAACAGACAAAAAGAGATCAAATACCAAATTAAGATGAAAGATCTGTTCTGTATATTAAACACAATTAGTGTATAAGTAAAAAAAATATAAACAATGACAGTAGTATGTATATTAAGTCATACTGACAAAGACACAATCACCATAGCAACACACCAAATAACTAAGATTTTGGTAAAAATTTCTCATTTCCTCGATTACAAAAAAAATTCATTGAATTCTTCTACAAATTTGATATGTTATAGCCAAAACAATGAGCTTTCAAATAATAATAGAAAAATATGAATATTCTGGCTTTTTTAAGAATTATGTGGATGTTTGTAGTCTCATAACAAAAGTAGCATTTTTTTGTTTTTTTAATTATTATGTACAGAATATGGTACGTATGGTAAATTTTCTCATATACTAATAGGATGTAATGCTATGTGAGGATAAAATGAGAATCAGATAAATGAAAACAGGCAATTGATATGCCCCTCTACATTTTGCCACTGGTGTAACAACCAAGAACAGTGCTCTATTCCCTCTGCCTCTTACACCACATTTAGAAGTTACATGAAAACCAAATTTTAACAACAAAGTATTGGCAAACAGGATGTTGATTTCTTAGGTTGTGTATTGCAAGAGTGTAAAGTTTCAATATCTATTAAGCTGTTAAGGAGGAGTTCCATTTACCAGACCTTATAGCTTGTTGTTTGGTGGGAGCCAAGGCTCCGTGTTGAAGGCCTTACATTGACCATTATAAATTGTTATTTGGATGGAGAGATGTCTTATTGGCACTCATATCACATCTTCCTATATCTATCTGTTACCACATATAAACTATGTAAGTTCAATTATCTCCCTTGAAATTTTTCAGACCAGTTTTATTTTCCCTCAGTCACATTCACAGGTTGTGTACTGCAAGTGTGAAAAGTTTCATCAATATGTGTCAATTTGTTTAGGAGAAAACTTTGTTTGTGGGGGTATAATACACCATAACTGAGTCTGAGGAATTCATACAATTAACAAAGAATATTTATGATATACCCAATCAAATGACATATGAATTTATAAAAATAGTCTAGATATACAAAAAGCAAGATTTGATTTGCAGCAGGTCAAGTTTACGAGTTTATTCCATCTACGCCAGTGACTTACAACCTTACAACTTTTCACAGTGTGCCAGAGGGTTGCATCCTGTTCTGCAAATCATGTTTCACATGTACAATTAATTTTTTCACCAAAAGTTAAATACGCCAAAATGATTTTTGTCAGAGTTACATAAATGTTGCTCAACTTTCCTAAAATATATGTCATTTGAAAAAGATATAATTTTATTAAATATAGTGCTTAATAATATATATATATATATATATATATATAGCAGTCAAATCAGATTTCTAGAATAACAATAAATTCATTTTATACATAAACATAGTGCTTCAATGAACAAGAATGCATTAGTTCAACATACTGCGAAAAAAACTCTCAATAAATTAAGGTAGCATATACCCTGACACTTCTTATATTTTAAAATGTGTTGATTTAACCAAAATTGATAAAGGTCTTTAAAGTAGATATTTTTGTTAATTATGCTGGGCATTTTGAATTATATCATGGTAAAACTGAAAAAGGGGATAACTGTATTGTAAATTAATTACCAAAACAGCCCCTAAAATAGACTGTTAATTATTTCAACAAAAACTGGGACACTGTCCACCACATGATGATATAGTCAACTATACACATTTATGACAAAATAGCATACTTCCATAACAACATACAAATTATCATATTTCTTTTCCATTCAAACATGCAAACATAGAATTAAAAAATTGAATCATCCACACACAAAAATACTACAGCATAGTAAAGATCAATGGAAACATGTTATGAGTTTAGCTTGGTTAATCATGTTTGCTAAGGTGGAAATTCTTTAATATACATTTGTAAGAAATAGGAAAGAAAGTAATTAAAGGCAGTTTCTGTAGTGTACCAACAAACATAAAAAATTCAACATTCTTTTGATTTCAGTTTTATCAATCAAAGTTCACTTATTATTCCTCTGACTCTGTTAAATGTTGAATTATAGAACCAACATATTTACTGTTTACTCTGTTTTCTGTCAAAATAACTTTAATTCCATTAATGTCTCTTGTCTTTGCAATTTTCAAGTGAGATAAAGTTATTCCACTTCTAGCTAATTTGAAAGATATTGAAGTATTGATGACTTTTTTATCGACTAGAGGCTTCAAAGATAGTCTAGAATGATAAAAGTTAACATGGTGCAAATCATCATCAGTACAATTTTCACGTAGTTTCTGGTAAAAAAGTTCCTTCAAAGATAGAACATCCTCTTTAGCATTATGGGCATGATATTCTGTTTCTAATACTTCCTTTACAAGTGTCTGCTGCTTGTAATTGCCAACCTTATCTTTTGGAAACACTCGCTTGGAAAGTTTCAATGTGTCTATGAATCCTTTCACATGAGCAGAAAATGTAGCAAACAAACTAAATTCTCTTAATCTGTTTTCCAAACCATCATATCAAAATTGGTTATATTGTGTCCTACAAGAACAGGTTTGTTTTGTAATTTTAAGAAATCAATAAAATCTAACAGTGCTTGTTCAATAGCACAAGTCTGAACTATGGTTCCATTTAGGTACATTTTATTTGTAGAGTGTGAGAATGTAAGACCTGTGATTTTACTTGCTTCGTGTGTGATTTCACATCTTGGCATTATATATCTTTGAAATATATTTGACCCACTTGATGCAGCAATCTGTGTGATGTCACTATTACGAGATAAACCTGTTGTTTCTAAATCAAAGATTATGAATTCTTCAGAATCATTTATAGTAAGACGAGAAGGTATTTGCTGAATATCAGATATTGCATCATTCACTTCTGTTTCATTTTCATAGGTGGTTCCTTCTTTAATCTGTGATCTGAATTCTGACTTTTTTTTCAACTTTCGAAGTTGAATCCTTCTTCTTTTGAAATGAGTGGTTTTTTGGTTAAATCTATGTCTGTTTAATCTTCTGTCCATTTGCTTCGCTAGTTTTAAAGTATGTTGCCCTGGAGACAAAAGTGATGCTTCATTGACCTGAAGTATAATTAATATATGTGTCACCAGGTGAGATAACATAATTTGATATTTTTCAAAATAAATTACCTTGAAAAACTTTTACCTCAAAATACACCTATGATATATACAATATGACAGATAGAAATAATGTGGATCCATACTATCTATAAACTATGGACACGCCAAGTTTGTTTACAGTTGACAAAACAAGTGAAACTGCGAGCTACTGCTCACTGATGATACCCCCGCCGCAAGTGGATAATATTAATAGTGTAAAAATATGCAAGTGTTTGATAAACAGGAAGTTGTCAAGTGATGAATCTGAAAACGCATCACACGGTATGGCTGACATATATAAATGTTGATACCAAATTACAGAAAGGGTGGATGTGTAGTTCCTGAGAAAAATGTGACGAAAGTTTCATGGGACGGACTGACTGATGGACGGACGGACGGACAGACAGAGGTAAAACAGTATACCCCCCCTTTTTTAAAGCGGGGGTATAATTATTTCATATAAAAGATAGTGTAATAAGGGCAATGCAAAGCATGGCTGTGTAAATATTAGACTCTATGATCTTCACCTTTGATCTTGAACTTATAAGGTTACTTAGTATGTATACTGTACCAAGTTTGGTCAACACTTACTGAAGGATGTTGATCCTAGTGTGTTCAAAAGTGTGTTGGCAATAGAATAATAAAGTGACTGATAAACTAAATCAGTGAATAGTTTAATGTGGTATTCAATGTTCTGAAAAACTGGCCTAATCAGGAAAACTTGTCGTAAAATTAACAGTCACATTAAACATGAATGTAAGGTCAACTACATCTGACATGAAACAGTTAGAAAACTTGAAACATAATGCCTGTGTGGGTGTTTTAGGTCTACTACCTTTTGAGTTATAAAGATTTTGAAAAGTTTTTATAAACAAAAATGGTTCTAATTTAAAATTTACCTTTGACAACCATGTATAGCCCTCATTCTTTTGTAAAACTGAAGCAGATAACCTGTTGCTCAAAGATGAGGATCCACCATAAGACCTATAAATAGATATAAATGTTAGCTACATATATTTTACAAGTCACGTATTTACAAAAGGTAATAATTACATTGGTTGCAATGAATTACATTGATTTCCCAGTTAAATAAAAAACAATAATTTCACATTTCTACACGCATTCATGAATTAATCTGTTGTTTTCGGGCACTCGTTGAATATTTTTCTCTATTTGAATTCTTCAATTAGTTATTCTATAAATATTATGTGCTTCACAAAGCCACAAGTCTCTTTAAAAAAGCAATCTATAAATGTACATATAAAATACATGATTAGACTGTTGGTTTTCCTGTTTGAATGGTTTTACACCAGTAATTTTGGAGCCCTTTATAGCTTGTTGTTCAATGTGAGACAAGGCTCAGTGTTGAAGGCTGTACATTGACCTATAATGGTTAACTTTAATAAATCGTTGTTTAGATAGTGAGTTGTCTCATTTGCACTCACACCACATCTTCCTATATCTATGAACATTCATTATCAGAAAATTTGATAAAATTTGATTTTACCCAATGTCAAATTTATGGTTT
>NW_027268646.1:0-26924 GCF_963676685.1 Mytilus edulis | reverse complement strand
GCAAACTTAATTTGAAACTACTGTCACTTTAAAAATTTAAGAACATGAATTTGTTTTATGCATTTATCATAATCTGGTGTACATGATTACCAATATTTCATAGCAAATCAAATAACAGTTACTGGTATGATACATTCTTTACTTTTACTAAATGTGACTTGGACAGAGAGTTGTCTCATTAGCGCTCATACCACATCTTCTTACATCTATATTAGACCAGAAAGTTCTGTGGAGAACATATTTTTTTAAAACCTAATATAAAATGACTGACATCAAAGTTCAACCGACCCTTATGCTATAAAACTATTCAAACACTTGCTAAAGGTAGATCACTAAGTTATGTTGATAACATCCAACACTGTCACTGTTTGATCTTACCTTTTTTTCATGGACATCAACATTCTCTTGCAATGAATCATGGGATTGTTTTAAATTATCTATGTGATCATCTTGGTCTTTTATTTCTGATTTAAGCTGGTTAATAATACTATCTGAGCTGCTCTGAACAGATAAATTTTTCTGTGATAACTCAGCATTTCTTACTAACAACTCATCTTTTTCTGAAAAAAATATGCAAATTTTAACTTAAACTACAATTATCAACAAATTTTAACTTAACTACAATTATCAACAAATTTTAACTTAAACTACAATTATCAACAAATTTTAACTTAAACTACAATTATCAACAAATTTTAACTTAAACTACAATTATCAAGAATACTCCATTACTGAGAGTGTGTAGCAGTACAATCTTCTATGAATGTGTCAATGCAAATACAACTGCAAACTAAATATTAGTAACTTACCATTGGTGGTTACCTTTAAACTGACTAATTAACAACATTGTCAAATTGTTGCCTTTGTTGATGTTACTGGTAAGAGCAAGCCTAAGTCTCCCCTTCTTGACTTTGGCAAGGCAAGGCAAATATTGAAATAAGCACTTATCATTAAAGCACGGGATAACAACATAAAAACTGTTATTTATCAAAGGTAAGATAATGAACTTGAAGAATAAATGGACCTTATCATTACCACCAAAAAGAACCACTTTCTCTCTTTATTTCAATGTAGTAAAGGTTTTCTTTATAAAAGTATTTTTATTTCTGTGTTTAACGCCCACAATGCATTACAAAGCTTAGGTGCACAACATAAAAACTAAAACTTTTAGACACAATATATATATATATAACAATCAAAGTAAAGACATTGCATTCCCCCTTTTCCACCTCTCCTTTTCTGTTGTAAGTTAAACCATATGACATGTATATTCTTATATCTGTCATTACCTGCAATGCATTCATGAAGCTCTGATTCTTTGCTCTTTAGAAACTGTTCCAGTTCTTCCAACTGCTTAGATGACTGAGTTAATTTATTTTCATGATCTGAAATCTTAGATAAAAAATCTAAATTATAATTTACTTATAATGCTTTGTAAAAACAAGTAGCCGATAATTGATAAATTGATTGAAATCTAAAAATTTCACCATCTTTTATCTTTAAAAGTTAGATATACTGAAACTTCAATCAAACATTTTTCTAAATGTTTCCCTTGTTCAATTTAAAATGAAGTGCAGAGAAGCATTCATATGAATTAGTCTAACAAAATGAAAGGATTAATACTCTGTCAGTTAACAGTTACACTGTCATAAAAAAAACACTAAACATCCTATTCAGTTTCAGTGAGCAGATCTTGAGAAGAATATTTTCCTATAGAATGCAATGTGAAATGCATCTGTCAGGCATATTGCTTGGCTTATCAGCTAAAAAGTAACACCCAGTAAGTTTCACTTAAAAATCATTCAGTGATTTTTCATTTCAACTAAATTCCATATATTTGTAATATTGTTTACATATTGAGGCCAAATATTTGAAATGTTCAATAAACATTTCTCAACATTGATAATCATTTGTTTCCATATTCATTAGTGCCTACATCAGATAATAGATGTCAAAAGATGTCAAAAGATGTCAAAAGACCATAATATTATGTTATTTGACAGAAATATCTAAAAATGGTGAATGAATCCTTACTTACTGACAATGTGAATTGAATTTAGTATAACCATTTTAGGATATTATTTAACATATCTTTTAATAAATGTTCAAAATATAACAGGATAACAATTGCATAAATATAAACTAATATATTTAATTTTTTCATTGCTATTAAAGAATTATTTTTGGTACCTCATCAAATAATACAATTATAAAATATTTATTTTATATTCATAGACTACATGGACATGTGATAATGAAAACAGTTGACATATAGTTGATGTATTTCATTGCACTTCAGCATAGCAATGAACAAAGTAGCGTCACAATGCCACCATCACACTTCTAGTAAATAATGTATTTACTTGCTGCCCAAAAACTTGATCTCGAAACCTGCTGTTTTTTTTGTTTTTTTTTATGTTTTATCCTTTTGCAGTTATTTTTATTTTTTTATTTCGCTATTTATTATTTTGCTTATGCATTACCTTTGTTATAGCTGCATGCAGTCTTTTGTTTGTGCTTATAGTGTTTAATTTTGCATGTGCTACTCCAATATAAATACTATGTGCTACTATGTGCTGATATTTGACATTTGTTTAAATATATATCTTGCTTAGCTTTTATTCTGCGTGTGCTATCTATGTATTAATACATATATGTGTTGTCTGTCTGTCTGTATGTTTGTATTGTATGTGTGTCTGATGTTATTACATGTATGTTTTGTTTATTAATATCAGTCGGTTTAAAGAGCTCTTAAGAGCTCATGTTCATTGTTATTGTGTATATATGCAACCTGACTTTAAATAAAGATAACTTTACTTTACTTTACTTCAGCATGATCAAAAACCCAATTCAGCGTCAAATCATCACACTACAGTGTTACCATTGCTGTTCTGAGTATCATCACAGTTCCAAGACCTACATATATATATATGATGAGCTTCACTAGATGTTTACCTTACTCCTCAACTCTGTTTCTGTATTCTCCATCTCAGATACTTTCTTCTTTAATTCTAATTCATCATTTGATAAACTGTACTTTTCATTCTAATAATAAAGATAACAAGTTGTCAAAATTATGCATAATTATAGTCTGATTACTGTGATTTTGGAATTTTGTCAGTGGTTGTTTATACTTATGTTTTTAGTTATATTTTTATGTTTTTAGTCAAATCAATTTTGACAGCAGCTATTACATAGTTTTAAAATTCATTCACAATTTAATTCTCTTCTTTGAAATTTAGAGCTTGGCAACAAAACAAATATATCTATTGTTAAAGACCTCATGTCGCAGTCATGATTATCTCTATATGTCATTTCAGTCTTATGCATCATTGTGTTACTGTATTATAATCATTTATCATATACTTAGCATTGTTATGATAGCTTTTGCATATGTGTAATGAGCGGAAGTACACAAGCCATAATTTCCCACCCGGGCTGGTAACCCATATCATGTGCATGTCGTGCACAAAACCCATAATAGTGCCTCTCGTGCAAGTTACTTCCGGTGTTTCTGGTATCGGTTGTTTACTTTTCCATTATGACGTCAGATGTTTTTTTATGACGACGTCAAAATTTAAGGGAACTTTTACGGGGATAGTTTAGTACTTGCTAACAAATGCCATTGACAATTATGAATCATTTATAGTACAACAAACATGGATTAGTAATGATCATAAAACTTTTCCAAATTTTCATGCTTCAAAATGCCTCTATAGGAAATGTTACCATACATATATAAGGAGGTAGTGATGCTGTTGTTGGACAATTATAGTATATTTGATTCATAATTTATTTTCTTTATAAAGTTTTTGACTGTTTTATTGCATTTGTTTATTTGCCTTACATAAAACTACTGTCGGAAGTATATGATAAAGTGATTAATACATGTCCTTTTCCATATCAGCCTGGGTATCATCCCTCGACCCATATCTGACAGCACCTTGACTCCGTCTCGGGCTGATATGGGGGTCTCGGGATGATACCCAGGCTGATATGGAAAAGGCCATGTATTAATCTCTATGTACTCCTTATCTTACTTTTCTTTATGTTTATTTAGTGGCTATAGTTATTCAAATCTAAGATGACTTTATATTAAATTCTAAATGAGATACAGAGTATGTTTACAAAAACTTAAATAACTGAACGCTGACCTCCAGAACATCTCTGTTCTTTTCTAACTGCATAACTTGTTCTTCAAGCTTTGCTGCTTTTTCCAGATAATCATTTTCTTGCTTTTCCAACTGTTCCTACAGAAACAAAGACATAAGACAAGAATTTATATCTGGATATATAAAACTACTACAATCAGTGGCGTAGCTTGCATGCATGCTCAGATGCTGAAGCATCCACATCAATTTGACCAAAAAAAAAAAATTTTTTAATAATTATTTAATGACAGTTGACAGCATATACACATAATGGTATCCGAATTTATATGAGAATATGAGAATAGCTTCCAATCATTTCGAAGCCGTATGCGTGGTTTTTCCTTTATGTAAACAATATGGATAAAAAATCTGAAACATCATATCCAATATCATTTTCTTTGGCACGAAAGACGACGACTCTATTTGTAATGTAGTGTTTTTATTCCAGGACTCACGTATACCCTTTTCCATCTAGGTACAAATATTAATGTTGTTTTCAATAAAAGATCAGAGATCCAATGTCCCCGCATCCAAGATACATTTTTATGTACAAGAGGGCAAAAACTAAACAAGCACTTTTTCTTTTTTTAAATTTATATCTCGAGAGAAAAAGCTTCCAAACAAATACAATGAGATTTGCATTTATAATTTATATTTCCAAGGGGCATATATTGGTTAAAAATATTTGATCAGGATTTATACTCGCATGTGTGAAAGACATTGCTGCATGATGATATAAGTTTCACAAAATTCTGGCAAGAATTGTACAAATGACAGCGCTAACAAGACTAGACGGACGGACGCCCAGTATTTCCATATCCTCTCGCAGCAATGAGTTAAGACAAGTAATCAAAAACTCCATTGGGAGGCTCAAATTCAGGAAAGGAGGGGGTAACAAAAAAGGTAAACAAGACATAAGGTCACAATTATTGGTTTGACAACATTAAAATGAAAGTGAAAGTAAAAGTTAGTAATGAAATGTCAGTATCTTTTCCAAAATGGACCACACGTCACTGGACATTATGTACCACTTCAACTGGTTTAATTTATATAAACAAATAGTTTTGTACGTTTTTCTGATACTTTTCTTATTTTAATATTCATTAACATTCAGACATTTGACTGATATCAATCTAGATCTGTTAAGACAATTTCAGACAATTCACTCATTTTAAAAATAAACTGTACAGATCTTCATGGACAAAAAATGAAATGTCTGAAAAGTGTAGAAAATCTTTACATTATGTCATAAAATTAAAGAATTTTAATAATGAACAGTCCTATGATTATTTCTTACTATTTTTTGCTCCAGTAGTAATTTTTCATGTTCTTTTGCCTGTTTTTCAGACATTAACTGTGATTCAAGGGAGGTAATTTTAGACACAAGTTGAGTTTCTAAATCCATCTTTTCAAAGTGTTGTTTATTCAGTTCTGTTTCCAAATTGTGTTTCTAAAAAATATATGTATTATAGTTTACAAACATAATTCAATAACTAATGAAAGGCAAAGACTTATTTACAAAATCAACTTAAACGGTATTCTATAGTGTATGTGAAAATTCTGAAAGATTTTCAGTGTATGATCCATGTTTCTTGAACCTCTCAAATAAAGTTTCTCATCGTTCTCAAGCAACGCGATGTACTGTGCAACATAAATATTGGTTCTGATATCTTGACAGGACATTAGTTAATGTTACAAATATCTCTTAAGGTGTACCTCTTTCTCAAACTGTTTTTCTTTTTGTTGAGAGATCCCAGTTTGCTTCACATCTATGTTCAGCATCTTCTAGTTTTTTTGTAACTGAGATAGCTATAAATAATAAATAAAATATGATGAGAAAAATTTAGAATGTCATGATAGTTTGTTCATTTAAAAAAATTATTGGGCTGTTAATGTGTTGACCATATTACATTTTGTATGAATCGTGGAAGCTTGGTGTTAGTCAATTAAAATAACTTATTATAATGAAACCTACATCTAGTATAATTATTAGCTAATGTACAAATTTAATATTTCAGTAATAACAGCCGTTAAATTCTTATTTGAAATTTCTTAATAAACCCCACAACTTCTTTTATTTATGCTCTATAATAAATAAATGTATAAATGAAGAGAATTTATCTTAAAAGCTAGAAAAATTATAGATATTCAAATGAAGAATGGCTGGTCTTGTTGAATTGTTTTATACTTAATTTACTTATATAAACCATCCATTATATATATATTTTGAAATTTATTGATTGACTTAGGTATGATTTAAGCTGCATGAGTGCAAAAAGGGTATATTGCAGCTGTAGAAATCAAAAGAATTATAAACTAAATTCAAACAAGATGTAACATTTTTCTTAAATTGTTTGAATATATAAAAACTTATATCATTACTTGGGTCGCAATGATTGAAATGAAATACCCTGATGTCACCATCAAATAAGAAACAATAGTTTACATGTAAAATTAATCCTGAAATTTCACTCCTCTGTAGACCTTATACTACAATATGTGTTTTCAAAATGTTTTTGTTGTGTTGTTGCACAATTAATGTTTATTGAATCTTACTTGTGACTGATAACTCTCTCTAGTACTTTCTGCATTCTGCTCACTTCTAGAAAGTTCATCACTGTCTTCAACCATTTTGGCATTAAGATGGGAAATCTAACAAAAAATAATACTTTAATTATTTTAATTATTGTCATAATTATGTAATTTCATAGATGAGTTTTTTTTTTTTAAGTTTGTTTTTTTTAGGTGAATCTTATTTAATCTATTACAAGTCATGATCAAACTGACATAACTCAAAAGTAAACCATGAAGGTATATATTTGTTCATTTACAGAGAGTGCATATCAAAATTGACATTGTGTCAGGATTTAAGGAAAAATCCAAGTGAGATCTCCTCTGTATCATATGTTCTTAAGAATATCATGTCAGAATATTATAATAAAACTGGTCACAATATCAATCATATGTAAAAGACAGACAAAATTCCTTGCTGAAATACAAAAGCATGGATCTATTTTTTTCTAGTGGTTTTATGCCCTAGATTTCAGTCTACTTATAATGAGAATAATTTAAACATGCCTTATTGACTTGATACTGTGAGGTTTAGCAGCAAACACAATTTTATTATATAAGTATTTCTTTACACCATACCTGTTCCTCCAAATGGGATATTTTATCACTCCAAGTTGATTTAATTTCTGAGAGTTGTTCTCTACATTCCTCCAATTTTTTCTCTAAACAGTCTCTCTAAAATAATAAGAAAACTCTAAGTGATTTATAACTTTTTGCTACTCTAGGAGATGGTAGCTTTTCATTCATAAATAAATTCTTATAAGACGTAAACAATAAATGTGTTTACTTCTAAAAATGTATGACATCTGAAATGACATATCATATCGTATTATTATTTCTATTTTTGTTTACTCTCATTTGCTTGATAATGCTTATTTTTCTTGCTTGCTCTATTATGTGCCACTATAGATAATATATGTAAATTGCCTGTCCTTGATGAATAAATTTTTTTTTTTTTAATAATATCAGCTCTTAGAAAAGTCTTTACCTAAACAGTAGTGATGTCAATTATATTGACCGTACTAAAATTATTCTGTCAAAAAAATCTCAATTGTGAGTTGCATTTGATATTTTACAGTTTCAGTTTACAGAACCTGACACTTCATGTATATGTACTGACCTCTGATTCTAAAGCTGATACCCTGTCGTCTCCTGATAAACCCTGGCCCTGAAACCTCTGTTCTAGTACATGTATTCTTTCTTTTAACTGTTCTATATGTTCATCTTTTTCCTCTATAAGTTTATTTGTCTGAAAAATAGAATTGTATTCTGAATGATTTCTTTTGGTCAAATATGGATACTTTAGGAATGACTGTAATATTTTTTCTGTCTATGAAGAAATAACATAAAACATTTGGTGCACACTGAATAACCCGTATAGCAGGTTGTTTTTTTATGTTATTTCGAATAGACAGAAAAAATATAACAGTCATTTCTTATGATTTAATTCTAAATTCCTTTTAAACCGTAGAAAACCATGAAAAAACATTGATGACGTCACGGTCACATGACTAAATTATGTCTATGAGCTGATAACAAAATAACGTCAGCCAATCAGAAGACACGTTACTTCCAAAATTAAATTATATAATAATAACAGTTTTTATATCCTTGAGTTCATTAGAGTTCAATTAACCTGGCAACCTTTCACTAAAGTTAAAATACTGAAGAAGTGTCAATATTTGTAGAGAAGATTAATGAGTAAATTGTTCTTTGTCATTATATTGGTGACTTTTATTCTTGAATATAAGCAAATGCTGCCTAGATAGACACTTAGTTGTACCTTAATTCTATATTCTTATAATATACAGTTGTAAAAACATTATAACATGTGTGTTAATTTTCATAGTTTGTGGGGAAATGAATTGTTATTTGAAGTATGTTTACCATAAATCAATGGCAAGCATGCCTTTCTTTACAATTTAGTTTATTTACAAATAAATGAATACCTAAACAAGAAGTAGTCGCTGAATATTCAAAATATATGTTCTATCATTAGCTTCTTTCTCTAAGTAAATCTATATTACCTTAGTTTTATGAGTATCATAATTATATTGCAGAGTTTGATGTTGATTTTCTATATCTATTTTCTTTTCTTCTACTGTTGATAAAACTGCACACTTCTGCAAAAATATCATATAATTGTGAACTATGTACATGTAGTCCTAATAACATAGGATAAGTTTGAATAAATTCAAATTTTATCTTCTATATATTTTTACAATTACACAAGTGGTAAGTTTCATCAGACTCATTTAGTAAACTCCTAGCTTACAATAAATATAAGATTTTAAATATTTATCATATATTTAGAAGTTAATACAGTAGTTTTGAATATTTGATCACACCCCTACTAATTTTTTTTCTTCATTTTTACATGAAGACTGTTTAATTTATGCAAGCTTCTCAAGAAATGTTTATCCTTAAAATGGGTTTTGCTGGCGTGACGCAATTTAATTGAATGACGTCAGTGTTTTGCATGTGACTTTACAAACGTCAAGTTTTCATAATTTGTGTCACTTGAATTGCAACTTACAGAACTCAATGAAATACCATACAAAACACACACACAGTTACAATAAAACCAGGTGCTCCGCAGGGCGCAGCTTTATACGACCGCAGAGGTCGAACCCTTGAACAGTTGGGGCAAGTATGGACAAAACATTCAAGCATGATACAGCTCTGAATTTGGATTGTGATCAAATTTTTGACATTACATGGTTTTTTTTTACACAAAACAAATGCCAAGATTTTACAAATCAATTAAAGATTTCTTCTTCAAACTTTTTAAATCTAAATTAAATAGTTGACACAGCATAGGTTTCTGACACAGAATGAATGTGGTCTAATGAACTTAAAAGGTTTTTTTTGCCTTTGAGCAAATCACTATGCTGTTGAATATTAATCCTCTCAAAAAAATGTTTGAAGAAATTTTCTTTATTTATTAGAAATCTGAAATGAGAAAAATTTAACCCCCCCCTTTTTTTTCACATCCCCGTTTCCCTTTTTCAAAACTGATATCAATTCAAATTTCTAATGGAGTTTGCAACAATAACTACTCATTTAAATACATCATAAAATATTAAGATGTAAAAAAACTGCTTGTTATCACTGAATGGTAAAGATTATTTAAATTTATCAGTTGGTAGTAAAAAGTGTATATACATTGTATATTGTATATAACAAAGATTTAAGTTGATTCTGGACAAAGAAAGATAACTCCAATTAAAAAAAATTCTTGCTATTGCACAAATAGGATATTTCTTGCTTACTATTCTGGACAAAGAAAGATAACTCTAATTAAAAAAAAATTTGCTATTTCACAATATTGTGCAATTAGATATTTCTTGCCATTGCACAATACTGTGCAATTGAAAAGACTTGCTATTGCACAATACTTAATATAATAATTTTAGATCCTGATTTGGACCAACTTAAAAACTGGGCCCATAATCAAAAATCTAAGTACATGTTAGATTCAGCATATCAAAGAGGCCCAAGAATTCAATTTTTGTTAAAATCAACTTAGTTTAATTTTGGACCCTTTGGACTTTAATGTAGAATTTGAAATTTGAAAACAGGACCAAAAATGAAGAATCTACATACACAGTTAGATTTGGCATATCAAAGAACCCCAAGGATTCAATTTTTGATGAAATCAAAACAAAGTTTAATTTTGGACCCTTTGGACCTTAATGTAGACCAATTTGAAAACTGGACCAAAAAAACTTCAATAATCAAGAATCTAAGTACATTTTTAGATTCAACATATCAAGAACCCAACCGATCATTTTTTGTCAAAATCAAACTAAGTTTAATTTTGGACCCTTTGGACCTTAATGTAGACCAATTTGAAAACGGGACCAAAAGTTGAGAATCTACATATACAGTTAGATTCGGCATATCAAAGAACCCCAATTATTCAATTTTGATGAGAATCAAACAAAGTTTAATTTTGGACCCTTTGGGCCCCTTTTTCCTAAACTGTTGGGACCAAAACTCCCAAAATCAATACCAACCTTCCTTTTATGGTCATAAGCCTTGTGTTTAAATTTCATAGATTTGTATTTACTTATACTAACATTATAGTGCGAAAACCAAGAAAAATGCTTATTTGGGTCCCTTTTTGGCCCCTAATTCCTAATCTGTTGGGTCCTAAACTCCCAAAATAAATACCAACCTTCCTTTTGTGGTCATAACATTGTGTTTAAATTTCATAGATTTCCATTTACTTAACCTAAGGTTATTGTGCAAAAACCAAGAAAAATGCCTTATTTGGGCCCTTTATTGGCCCCTTATTCCTAAACTATTGAAACCAAAACTCCCAAAATCAATCCCAATCTTTCTTTTGTGGTCATAAACCTTGTGTCAAAATTTCATAGATTTCTATTAACTTAAACTAAAGTTATGGTGCGAAAACCAAGAAAATGCTTATTTGGGCCCTTTTTGGCCCCTTATTCCTAAAATGTTGGGACCAAAACTCCCAAAATCAATACCACCCTTCCTTTTATGGTCATAAACCTTGTGTTAAAATTTCATAGATTTCTATTCACTTTTACTAAAGTTAGAGTGCGAAAACTAAAAGTATTCGACGACGGACGACGACGACGACGACGACGACGACGACGACGACGACGACGACGACGACGCAGACGCCAACGTGATAGCAATATACGACGAAAATTTTTTCAAAATTTGCGGTCGTATAAAAATAATATTAAAACAACAGCACGCAAATTGTAAGGTAATCCAGGTGCAGGATGAGTAATTTAGTAGTTCTTTTAAAGCTTTAAAACAAGATAAAAGTAGAACTGAGGGTAATCCAGGTGCTAGGGAAGTAGTTCATATATACTCTCCTGTTGAAATATATAATAAAGGTATAAAACATGGCAAAATCCGTATCACATGCCTTATCACCCTCAACCAATATCATCCCTTGTGCCTAAAGGCCCTCGGCTGATATTGGTATCTCAGGATGATACGGCATATGATACAGATTTTGCCATGTATTTTTCTTTATATTATATATGTGACATGAAGATAATGGCTTTGTGATGTTAATTTCCCCAGAAAATGCTGTACTGTCAATGATTTTGGTATTTAGCTAATGGATCCATTTTCAGTCTAATGTATATGTTCCTTTAACTTTATTTGCTTGTGTTATGATTTCTATATGTATGAGTCTAACAAATTAGATAAGGTACAAACATTCTATATCAGTTTCTTGTACAAAATATTTTACCGTAACCCTTTCAACGCTATACATGGCATATGCTGCGATGACATACGCCGTCCGCCACTGCTATTCACGGCATATGCCGCGATGACAATGGATTTTTCATAAGGACTCTTAAACCATTCGATTTTCATTCGGTCCTCTCTAATTTTTCCTTGTATGAATCGAGGATATACAAGGTCTCATTTGTGCTTGAAATCCCGGCAATTTTTATTGTAAAATCATGCAGCAGAAGGATAATTGACAGAAAATAAAAACAAATATTTTGACAAATGCAAATGGTGAAAATTGGAAATGAAGCTGTAAATATGGAAATATTTCAGCATTTCTATGGCAAAACTGACAACGAGGATGAGTAAAAAGGTTTCTTGTTATCTCAATATGTTTATTACATTCAATTGGTGCAGGAAATATGATTTGATCGATCATTACAAGACGTAGAAAAAGGGGGAAAAACAGAGGTTGACTGAAAATTTTGAGGACGGAGCCACTGATTTGTGCCACAATTACATAATACGTTGTGTATGGTGCAATACGCTACGGAATCGAGCAATTGTTGTCTTCTTTATTATATGGCAGATAAAACAACAAAAATAGATGAAGACTAAAAGTAGTTTTTATTCAAATTTCAACGCAAATGTAATAAATTACACCTTTAACCTGTTAATTACCTGAAAATGCAGCAGCAGCCATTTTTCTATTTTTTGTGTAGCGTTGAAAGGGTTAATCTAACAGCCAAGTTAATGTTATTGTCATACCTCATTTAATACTTTCTGGTTTAAATCACTTTCTTCTTTTAATTTTTCTTTCTCTTTAGATAGACTGCTTATCATCTTTGACAAAATTCTGTTTTCCTCTGTTAGTTTATCACTGAAAAAAATCAGTATGAACATATTCAACAAAATATTACCGTATCTTTTACATGGAAGTCCCAGAATAAAAATCATTTCAGTTTCTTTATATTTTGGACATATTTAGCATATTTCTACTAAAAAAATATATATAATATTTTCATTTCTTACTTGTGTGTTTATAAACTTGATTTTCCTGTGTGTGTTTTTAAATTTTACATCATCAATATTTGCACGATATAACCCAATTTCATAAGTGAATTAAACATACAAAAGAGGTGAAAATATATATAATAGATGGATTTGGCTATTTTTTGGGGTCTTTTTTGGTCATAGAGCTTTTCAACTGTTTCAGTTCTTATACTTCCTTAGATTTAAAATATTTGGCTTTTAGCATACTTGATGAAGATAAATCCAGAAAAGTGTGTCATTTCTAAAGTGTTGTTGTCATTTTTTATATATACCTATGTTATATAGATAAAGGACTTTATAGATTAATAATTTAATTATTCTGATTGGCTGACGTTATTTTGTTATGAACTCATAGACATAATTTAGCCATGTGACCGTGACATCATCAACGTTTTTTCCATGGTTTTCTACGGTTTAAAATGGAATTTAGAATTAAGTTATAAGAAATGACATAAATAATGTGGTGCACACTGTTAAATAACCCGCTACGCATGTTATTCAGTGTGCACCACATTTTTTATGTTATTTCTCCATAGACAGAAAAAATATTACAGTCATTCATTAAATAAATGTTTTTTTCTGCATTATGCATGACTGTAAATAAGCAAACCTTTGAAGTGTTGCATGTTTTCTATCTTCCTCCAGATCTGTCATTTTGTTTTCTAAATCTTTGACAGTGCTCTCTGCTACATCTAAACAAGATTGGGTCTCCTTAACTCATTTTTAACTCTTGTCAATTCTTCTTCAGTATTCAAGAGCTAGAACACAAATAGCATACAATCTAAATATTTGTTAATGAATAGTTTATAATAAGAAAAAGCTGTGAATAACAATAAAGAAGTTTAGAAACAAAACAACAGAGCTACAAAACCCAAATACTGTATTTACTTACATACAACAATTGTTTTAAAAGAGACTAGGCAACAGGAATGCACAAACATGACATTATAAAGCTAAAATGGCTTTTTTTTTGCACAAAATATTTAGTTTCTGCTTGTTAAGTTATGATACAGTACAGAGTCCTCAATGTCTTATTGTGAGTCATCTTTATTTCTAGGTTTAACAGACTTAATTTCTTTTAGAATGATTGCACAACATATTCATACAAATAAAAATGGTTTTGATTTCTGACTTTTTGACAAGGAATTGATCTTCTTCTATTACCTACAGATTATCTACAAAACTCCTAATCCATGAAGTACACTGTACAAGTAATCTTCTGATTTAATAAATTATTTTGATTTCAAAATCATTTCTATTAATTCCTATGGAAAGATTCTTCACATTTCCTGTAGTAATTAATGGGCCATGCATTTTTTGTAATCAGAATATTCAACATTTAGTATTTATCTTAGTGACATATCAAGTAACCTCTATATTTTATTCCTTTCTGGCAGAGTCTTTCTACTACAGAGATTAACATTGTTAAGAGTATTTACCCAAATGTTTAATCTTGGCCAGCTCTTGTGATGCCAGTCCTTGAAGTTCTTCTTTTTCCTCCTCTTGTTTATACAATTTATCTTTGTATTCTTCATATTCTGTTATTTTTGCCCATAACTCGTCTTTTTCCTACACAGAAATTCATGAATTAAACATTTGGAAAGAGTTGAACTGATATATCTGGAGGTAACTTGAAATAAAGCTTTTCATATTGTTGCAGGTATAGGTGTAACTTTGGTGTGAGTCTTCCATTGAAGACATTTGTTTTGTTTTTCAGCAATTAATTGAAATGCAGATTGATGGTTAATCGATAGAGTTAGATTTGTTTGAAACAACAACAAACCAGGTGCTCTGCAGGGCGCAGCTTTATACGACCGCAGAGGTCGAACCCTGAACAGTTGGGGCAAGTATGGACAAAACATTCAAGCGTGATACAGCTCTGAATTTGGATTGTGATAAAATTTTTGACATTACATGGTTTTTTTTTTTACACAAAACAAATGTCAAGATTTTACAAATCAATTAAAGATTTCTTCTTCAAACTTTTTAAATCTAAAATTAAATAGTTGACACAGCATAGGTTTCTGACACAGAATGAATGTGGTCTAATGAACTTAAAAGTTTTTTTTTGCCTTTGAGCAATTCACTATGCTGTTGAATATTAATCCTCTCAAAAAAATGTTTGAAGAAATTTTCTTTTTATTTATGAAATCTGAAATGAGAAAAATTTAACCCCCCCTTTTTTTTCACATCCCTGTTTCCCTTTTTCTAAAACTGATATCAATTCAAATTTCTAATGGAGTTTGCAACAATAACTACTCTTTTAAATACATCATAAAATATTAAAATGTAAAATAAAGTGCTTGTTATCACTGAATGGTAAAGATTGGTTGGTAGTAAAAGTGAATATACATTGTTTATTGTATAAAACAATAAAAAAAACTTCATCAGCAACATTTTATATTGGCAAATTTCCAATGAAGTTATTTACATAAAGTTATTGGCAAATAAAAATAGAAAATGACGTCATAGTCATGTCTGGCAAATGTCCAACATACATGATCTAAAAACATTTTAGATAAGATAAGGAAAAAAAGCTTCATCAGCAACATTTTATATTGGCAAATTTCCAATGAAGTTATTTACATAAAGTTATTGGCAAATAAAAATAGAAAATGACATCATAGTCATGTCTGGCAAATTTCCAACATATATTATCAACTACTATTCTATACAAAGAAAGATAACTCCAATTGAAAATTAATTGCTATTGCACAATATTGTGCAATTAGATATTTCTTGCTATTGTGCAATACTGTGCAATTGAAAATTTCTTGCTATTGCACAATACTTGATATGGATTCCTGATTTGGACCAACTTGAAAACTGGGCCATAATCAAAAATAAAAGTACATATTTAGATAAAGCATATCAAATAAGCCCAAGAATTTAATTTTTGTTAAAATCTTAGTTTAATTTTGGACCCTTTGGACCTTAATGTAGACCAATTTGAAAACTGGACCAAAAATTAAGAATCTACATACACAGTTAGATTGGCATATCAAAGAACCCATTTATTCAATTTTTGATGAAAATCAAACAAAGTTTAATTTGGACCCCCATTTGGACCAACTTGAAAACTAGGCCAATAATTAAAAATCTAAGTACATTTTTAAATTCAGCATATCAAAGAACCCCAAGGATTCAATTTTTGTTAAAATCAAACTAAGATTAATTTTGGACCCTTTGGACCTTAATGTAGACCAATTTGAAAACGGGACCAAAAATTAAGAATCTACATACATAGTTAGATTCGGCATATCAAAGAACCCCAATTATTCAATTTTTGATGAAATCACACAAAGTTCAATTTTGGACCCTTTGGGCCCCTTATTCCTAAACTGTTAGGACCAAAACTCCAAAAATCAAACCAACCTTCCTTTTATGGTCATAAACCTTGTGTTTAAATTTCATAAATTTCTACTTACTTATACTAAAGTTATGGTGCAAAAACCAAAAATAATGCTTATTTGGGCCCCTTTTTGGCCCCTAATTCATAAACTGTTGTGACCTCAACTCCAATCAAAGCCTTAAAGGCTGTAAAAGCAATTGCTGTCATGTTAATGTTTGGGGACTTTTATTTTTCATCCACATATATATAATAATTAAACCTGACATGAGTGTTGTCTAGTTAGAAGCAAGAAGGTTTTAACTTTATATAAATAAAAGACTTTAGCAGAAAGTCATTTCTAATATGTTTTATATTTCACAAGGAGACAACACGTTTACCAGGCTAAAGTTGGGGTCAAATATACATGTGCTGAAACATATAACTCAAAAAGAAATCATCAAGGATTATCCCCTGGTAGTGTTTGTAACTGGGCAATAATTTCCTTTATTGATTTAATTTTAACAATTTTCATTATCAATTTATATTTAACCATTTACACAAATGATTAAGTTAAAACATTTCAACTTTCCAGACGCAAATGTTAACCAGATGCTCCGCAGGGCGCAGCTTTATACGACCGCAGAGGTTGAACCCTGAACGGTTGGGGCAAGTATGGACACAACATTCAAGCTGGATTCAGCTCTAAATTTGGATTGTGATTAAATAGTTGACACAGCATAGGTTTCTGGCACAGAATGAATGTGGTCTAATGAACTTAAAAAAAAATGTTTGCCTTTGAGCAATTCACTATGCTGTTGAATATTAATCCTCTCAAAAAAATGTTTGAAGAAATTTTCTTTTTATTTATGAAATCTGAAATGAAAAAAATTGACCCTCCAATTTTTTTTTCACATCCCCCTTTCCCTTATTTCAAAACTGATCTCAATTCAAATTTCTAATGAAGTTTGCAACAATAACTACTCATTTAAATACATCATAAAATATTAAAATGTAAAAAAAGTGCTTGTTATCACTGAATGGTAAAGATTGTTTTAATCTATCAGTTGGTAGTAAAAGTGAATATACATTGTATATTGTATAAAACAATGATTTAAGTTGATTCAACTACTATTCTGGACAAAGAAAGATAACTCCAATTGAAATCCAATTGGAATTTCTTGCTATTGCACAATATTGTGCAATTAGATATTTCTTGCTATTGTGCAATACTGTGCAATTGAAAATATTTGCTATTGCACAATACTGTGCAATTGAAGATTTCTTGCTATTGCACAATACTGTGCAATTGAAGATTTCTTGCTATTGCTGAATACTGTGCAATTGAAAATTTCTTGCTATTGCACAATACTTAATATAATAATTTTGGATCCCGATTTGGACCAACTTGAAAACTGGGCCCATAATCAAAAATCTAAGTACATGTTTAGATTCAGCATATCAAAGAGGCCCAAGAATTAAATTTTTGTTAAAATCAAACTTAGTTTAATTTTGGACCCTTTGGACGTTAATGTAAACCAATTTTAAAACGGGACCAACAATTAAGAATCTACATACACAGTTAGATTTGGCATATCAAAGAACCCCAATTATTCAATTTTTGATGAAATCAAACAAAGTTTAATTTTGGACCCCGATTTGGACCAACTTGAAAACTGGGCCAATAATAAAAAATCTAAGTACATTTTTAGATTCAGCATATCAAAGAACCCCAAGGATTCAATTTTTGTTAAAATCAAACTAAGTTTAATTTTGGACCCTTTGGACCTTAATGTAGACCAATTTGAAAACGGGACCAAAAATTAAGAATCTACATACACAGTTAGATTCGGCATATCAAAGAACCCCAATTATTCAATTTTTGATAAAATCAAACAAAGTTTAAATCTGGACCCTTTGGGCCCTTTATTCCTAAACTGTTGGGACCAAAACTCCCAAAATCAATACCAACCTTCCTTTTATGGTCATAAACCTTGTGTTTAAATTTCATAGATTTCTATTTACTTATACTAAAGTTATGGTGCGAAAACCAAGAAAAATGCTTATTTGGGTCCCTTTTTGGCCCCTAATTCCTAAACTGTTGGGACCTTAACTCCCAAAATCAATACCAACCTTCCTTTTGTGGTCATAAACATTGTGTTTAAATTTCATTGATTTCTATTTACTTAAACTAAAGTTATTGTGCGAAAACCAAGAATAATGCTTATTTGGGCCCTTTTTTGGCCCCTTATTCCTAAACTGTTGGAACCAAAACTCCCAAAATCAACCCCAACCTTTCTTTTGTGGTCATAAACCTTATGTCAAAATTTCATAGATTTCTATTTACTTAAACTAAAGTTATAGTGCGAAAACCAAGAAAATGCTTATTTGGGCCCTTTTTGGCCCCTAATTCCTAAAATGTTGGGACTAAAACTCCCAAAAACAATCCCAACCTTCCTTTTGTGGTCATAAACCTTGTGTTAAAATTTCATAGATTTCTATTCACTTTTACTAAAGTTAGAGTGCGAAAACTAAAAGTATTCGGACGACGACGACGACCGCCAACGTGATAGCAATATACATGTACGACGAAAATTTTTTCAAATTTTGCGGTTGTATAAAAAACGGGAAAGAAATAAAATATCTTACAAGACATAAACATGTAAAGAATAAATATATATTTCAGCTTAATAAAAATATTTTCATAATGGTACTTTGTCATCATTTTTAAAACTAAGTTCCAAACATTATTGCTCAGTTGATATACATGTATGTCCTTCTGATGCGGTACGAGCACAGGCACTTGTTTCTATCCAAAATAGTTTTATATGGATAGCCGACCTTCCTATGGATAGAAACAAGTGCATGTGGGTAAGAGATAACTATAATTCTCATGCAATCCCGAAAAGGGGGGGGGGGGGGGGGGGGGGGGCATCACAGACAAACATGACATTAAATCGTTATCACTGATGTATTGTTTAGGGCCAGTTGAAGGACGCCTCCGGGGACGGGAATTTTTCGCTGCATTGAAGACCTGTTGGTGACCTTCTGCTGTTGTATGTTTTTCTATGGTCGGGTTGTTGTCTCTTTGACACATTCCCCATTTCCATTCTCAATTTTTTTTATACGAACAAGAACAAACAGCTCTACGTTGCTTTGACATTTATCAATTTTCAGGAAACATTGCGAAAAATGATCTTCAATATTTCGAAAACATGTGAAATAAAATTGCTAACACGGTGGACCGTCGAGTGTCAACAAACGTAGTAGACTTGTTCACTGAAAAGACGAGGATAATGGTTTCATCTGACATTTGTTATGCATTCCCAGTTTTGATCATGATATTTAAAAAGACATACTTTTTTTCAATCTATGTAACTAGAAAATTCCAAATTGAAATATCTCTTCATCTGGACCGACTTGGCATCTACTACGTTTGGACGGGTCCATTTCATTAGTAAGGTGATCGATAAATATTACGGAGTTTGACAGAAAAGGAAAACGAACTTATTGTTATTTGTTTTCAACAAGGGTTTCGTTCCGCTAAATTATTTGCGCAAAGAAAGTTTGTCTATTTTTAGATTACAGGTAATCATTTGACACTACGCATTAACCTGTGTAGTGATTTTGATTTTACGATAAATGTATGAATGAACGATAATTTTATGAATGAACAAGAGCACCTGACCTCTTAAAGAAACACAAATTAAACATATAAAACCGTATTTAATAGGAGATAATTCAGTTAAATTTTCAATACTAAATCAACAACTGAAATGAATCCATATTTTGTTGAAACATCGTACGAACGGCGGAAAACGGAATCGCAGTTATAAAAATGTACTTTTTTTCACTGGACTTCTATGTTATTTGATAGTCAAACGGTTGACCCTTTAAATACAAAAATACATCTACGAGAACATATTCTGAAACTTCTTAAATCCACTAACGTTTTTTTAAAGTTTCAAGCTATATATTGCATTAGAAAACATACATAGGTGTTAAAGAATGACAGACCAGGAGCCTGTTTAACAAAATACTATGGCTTGATATGGGCGGAGTCTCTGATCTGGGTCACAAAGATGGCCATACGCGATAGCATAAAAGCAATTGCTTTAAAAATCAATCCCTAACTTCCTTTTGTGGTCATAAACCTTGTGTCAAAATTTCATAGATTTCAATTTACTTATACTAAAGTTATTGTGCGAAAACCAAGAATAATGCGAAAACCAAGAATAATGCTTATTTGGGCCCTTTTTTGGCCCTTAATTCCTAAACTGTTGGAACCAAAACTTCCAAAATCAATCCCAACCTTCCTTTTGTGGTCATAAACCTTGTGTCAAAATTTCATAGATTTCTATTCACTTAAACTAAAGTTATAGTGCGAAAACCAAGAAAATGCTTATTTGGGCCCTTTTTGGCCCCTAATGCCTAAAATGTTGGGACCAAAACTCCCAAAATCAATCCCAACCTTCCTTTTGTGGTCATAAATTAAACCTTGTGTTAAAATTTCATTGATTTCTATTCACTTTTACTAAAGTTAGAGTGCGAAAACTAAAAGTATTCGGACGACGACGACGCAGGACGACGACGCCAACGTGATAGCAATATACGACCAAAAAATTAAAATTTTTGCGGTCGTATAAAAACCTTTTAAATTCTATTTTACAACTGAGGGAAAGATGTATTTTGAATATGAATGCCATGAAAGGATAACACTGAAAATTACATTGATCAACAGGCATAGAGCAACACAAAATGTCAGTAATTGCATGCTGTAACAGACATTTCCTAGTGGAAGGTGCAATTCTCTAACAACTTACCTCCCCTAGGGGAAGGTGCAATTCTCTAACAACTTACCTCCCCTAGTGGAAGGTGCAAATCCCTAACAACTTACCTCCTCTAGTGGAAGGTGCAATTCCCTAACTTACCTCATCTTTCTTCTTTAAAGAAAATGAAAACGTTTCAGCCATCTTTGATTGGTTCATCTGATTTTGCTCCTTTAATTCATTTATCTTCTGTTCATGACCTGAAAGTTCAAATGAAAAGTTTGTTTATTTCTGCTACATATGCAGGTTAATTAATAGAGTTAGATCTTTTTGAAACATTTATTCTTTTATTCAAAATTTAAAATCATTTAATTCCATGATATACCTCAACTTTCTTTTTTTAGTCACTTGGATTTATTTATCTGTTACAGATCTTTATTTATTTTACCCCATTAAATGTCAAATGCAAAATCAGCAAAGCGAAGTGAATGAAAACTTTGACATGTTTGTATATTTGGTCTTTCAGTTGAAGAATTGTCAGTATAAACTTTTTTCATCATATCCCCTGGTGGTAAGAATGTATCTGGTCACTTCCTGTGGTGGTAGAATTTTTTTTGATACATCCTCCAGTACTCAGGCCTGTAGTAGGGATTTACAAATACCAATCAATTTTTTTTAACATTCAGCCAAATGCTTTAAGTAGAAAAATCTTTAAAAATTCCAATCTTTTTTATACACAACAATTCAGGTCCAATTATATTGAGTGTCATGATTGAAGTGAAAGTTGGTCAATGTTGTTGATGAGTAACAACATGCAAAATATGGTCAGAAAAACTGGATTACTATGTCCTCTTATTTATAGTACCGTGGATTCATTATTATTCATCAGATGCCAATTTTCTTGGGTTTCGTGGGTACAGGTGAACCACAAATTTAAATGTTCAACAAAATATAAATTTCTATAAAAGTGTATTCAGACTTTGCCAGAACCACAAAATCACATATCCAGGAAAGTGCAAGGATTCCACAATCCACGAAAAATTGATACCCACGAAAATAAATGAATCCGCAGTATACTGTGGATTTATTTATTTTTGTGGGTATCAATTTTAGAGGCTTGAGGAAAACTTGCATTTTCATAGTTATTTGATTTTGTGGTTTTGCCAATCTCTGCATACAAAGACTATAGAAACTCTGTAATTTGGTGAACATTTGAATTGGTGGTTAACCTGTTACCACGAAAATCAACAAAATTGGTTTGAATTATAATGAATCCTCAATAATATGCATACAAAAACCAAAAGTAAAAATCGAATGAAGTAAATAATTAACCTGCTTCTTGACTCTGTAATGATGATTCTAGTCTTTCTATATTTTTGTTTTTCTCCTTTATTATTGCAGCATATTCTTCAAAAGAAAGCATTTGCTAAATTCATAAACATATACAAATGTATGAAAAAGCAGTAAAAAAGATAAAATAATTTCTAATAATTGTTTCATTTTTTTTTATGCATGCAAACACTGCAATCTCTACAAAACAATTATTTTTTCCATTTGTAAAGAATCATATCTCTAGAACCATTAAAATGATGCCACCAAAATTTAAACTTGATTTGTGTTTTGTGGTAATAAGCATTTTGTATAAGTTTTGTAACATTTAGTTGAGGCAAACTAAAGTTTGAGAATGGAAACCAACTTTGGGACGTACAGACAGACAAGAGTAAAATCAAATTCTCCCTCTGCTATGGTGGGGGCATAAAAAGTGTGAAAAAGTATTTCCTTGCATGAATTTTCACACCTCAAATCACAAAATGAGTTTGTACTGTTTATGTATAAACTTATTGGTCGCCATGATGTTAACCAATAAAATAAGATATAAAATAAACTTATCATACAGGAATATTTAATAATAATTTAATTTTGGATGTAACATGTCTTCTGATTGGCTGATGTTATTTTGTTATCAGCCCATAGACATAATTTAGTTATGTGACTGTGACGTCATCAACACTTTAACAGGTTTTCTGCGGTTTAAAATGGAATTTAGAATTAAATTCTAAGAAATGACTGTAATATTTTGTCTGTCTATTCAAATTAACATAAAAAATGTACACTGTTAAATAACCCGCTGCGCACGTTATACAGTGTGCACCAAATTTTTTTATGTTATTTCTTCATAGATAGAAAAAATATTACAGTCCTTCCTTAAATATTTTCTTGTACCATCTCATGGAGGGTGACAATGCTCCTTTTATTTTTTCTGTACATGTATTACGTTTTATTTGATATTCAATATTTTAGGCAAATTGCATATTTGGTACATAGTAAATCATGCATTTCTTTTAAAACTAATGCTCTCTATAACATATAATATACTAAAATTAAAATTTAATTGAAGTTATGTAGAGAGAATTGGTACTATACATAAAAAAAGAATTTCCATTTCCTACATCTTGGTTAAAAACTAATGCATAAATTATTATCTTAATATATACGTAGTTTATTTCTTACCAGTTATTTTTCCTTCAAATTTTTTACATTGTTCTGTTCTTTTTAGCAAGGATGCAAGAACTTCTTCTCTTGAACCACCTGGATCTCGAAGCTAGAAGCAAAAGCAATATAACTACATTCTACTTTCTGTACATGTTTATAACAATTTGCTTTAGTGAAGTCTAGTTATAGAATATTATTATATAACTGAAACATTTTTTTTGCAGGAGTGTAGACTAATGTTTTGTCATTTTGTAGTTAATCACCTCTTGCAAAACATCAACGAATGCACCTTAAGCCAAACAAAAAAATACACTAGCGCTAACCCTACCTACACTTATTTTTTAGTGCCCACCCTGACACATTCTAGAACAAGCACTGTTAAAATCAGACTGATTCCCTGGAAGTAACCAGCTAAAAAATGATTGTAAAATAAAATGAAATTGTCTACCTACCAACCCTGTTTTTTTTTCAGATTGTAAGCGGAAACACATGCATTATTTGTTTTAGCCTTTTCATACAAATCGATATAATCTATACTCACATCTTCTCGTGAAGCACCAAACGGTGTAGGAGACTGTAAAGCAGAACTAGAACTATCGGATTCATATCCACGATGATCTTTCCATGAAGGACTTTGCACTGATGAGGTTCCTACAAATTGATATGGAAAAAAAAAGTATTTGTAAAGGCATAACAATATTTTATTCAATAGTAAATGTAATTCATTGGCAAGCAATAACTGCCTTTGACAGAACACCACAATCTCAATGAAATGACATAATCTTTGATCAGAAAATTTTGAGACCTATTCCCATTCTGTAATTTTGGTCAAACAGGTTTGAGTTTATGTCATGTCAGACTTTGTCTGTTTCAGGATCCTAGGACTTGACACTACTCTGGAGATTAAATAGACTTGTATGATATAATAAGAATAGTCCAGAACAAATCCTTTACATACTCCTAGGTAGTAATCAATATTTTGTCATAATCAGTTTCTTGAAATATTTTTCAACATAAAATTGTCATTGAAAATGTGCACAGGCTTGCTTCCCTCTGAATTTATCATCTTTATGTAATAGTGAGGACATGATAATTTCTGTAATTTCTGTAATCTCCAAAGAAATTTTTCATTCACTAATTAGACTTATAAAAATTTCTGGATCCTCCACTTGCATTTTACTATATCTGTGAATGATTGTTACATTTAGTGAAGCACTTCATAATATTTTGATGATAATCAGTGTATATGAATTTTGCAACTACATACTGTATGTAATGCCCCATTAAAGAAGGAGAGACATTTTGTGACTTTCAATGCAATGAGCAAGAAGATTTACATGTACAACATTGTTTGAATAATTCTGTTTACCTTTTAGAGGACTTAATGTTCTGTTTCCATCTCCAGCACCTCCATCCTGCTCTTCTATTTTCTTTTTCAATTTGGCAAACATTGCTAAATGTGTATATGGCTACAAAAAGAGATGAAATGCATATAGTGTAATTATTAAATGTATAAACTACATTTAAAACTGTCCACTAAGCTGCACTAATATACCTTGCATTGTGGATTGAAGTTTTATTTTGATACCATAAACAATGGTGCAAGAATTGTGATGACAAGGTCAGTTATGTAAAAATGTATATGTTGTTAGGGGCATAATTACAGTATCAAAAGCTAAATTGATTTACACATCTTCATACAGGGATCTCACAATGTACAAAGTTTCTTGTACATTTGTAGATGTAAACAAGAAAAAGAAGTTGTTATGAAAAGGGTAAAACATTCTAAGTTTCTATACATTGTATCTGGATAAACAAAATACAAATTCCTTCGCATGGTAATGTTTTCAGACAAGCTGTTTCCTACATTGTATATCTCCACTCCCTCTCCCTGGTCCCCAAAAAACATAAATTAAAGGGTGATAGTGCTGGAAAAATCATTTGCTGTATTCTAAGAATATATATCATAGCATGCCTGAAAGTGTCCCTCCTTATAAAACAAACTCTAGATTAGTTATGTAATCACATGTCATAAATCAATTTTATACCAAACTATCTGATCCAAAAATCATTATAAGCCACTAGTCCTATGGACTAGCAAGTAACATGTCATTAGATTTTTACAAAAATGTTTTAACTACATGTAATCCAAGAAAATTTCATCAATCACCTAATTCTAGCAAAATCAACTAGAAGGGTTTTGAGGCATGCCTCCCAATGAAAACTTATGTTGATAGGGTAATAAAGTAGGGTTTGTTTTTGCTGGTATTTATTCCTCATTTAAAAGTCTCTTTTATGACCGGAAATATGTTGCTGTTAAAGGGAAAAGGTCAGGTCAAAAATAAAATAGATTGCATAAATTTCAGAACTAAATATATTTTAAAATTGCAAACCTGCACTAGATGTCTGACCAAGGGTCCGGAAACAGTCATATATGCCAGTCTTGACCTAAACTGAAAGTATTTTGTCCTAAATGAGTAATTGGGATTTAGGACAAATTTTATTTTTTTACAGAAACAATTTCGGTCATTTAATGTCATTTCGTCGAGATCGAGTTTCTAACATTGTCTAAATTGCCATTTAGAACTTATATTTTGTTTGTTATCCTTTTCCTGTTATAAAACTGCCACTCCAGTAAAGTGTTATAATCCTGAGGGCCCTCCTAATAACTATAGTAATGCCTCGGGCAATTTTGGCTAATGATCGCTAATCTCTTTACCTGTGTTTTTAATTAAATTTTCTATTGATCACAAGCTCAGAACTAATATTTTAAAGAAATTAAAAGTTCATAACAACTGTCTGCATTATTTAATTATTTTTCTCAGCTAAGACAATTGTCAATTCTGATTTAAAATTAAATTAAAATTAAATTAATTTACGTAGAACAAAATATTGTTTCACTACAAACACACGTGCTTTGTTTAATAATACACATGCTTGAAATGCTCTTCCGAAAATTAGACACTTAATCGTAAATTCAAAATGATTTCATGCTAAATTAAACAAGTCCAGCTATTATAATTAATATTCAAACACTATTAAAGGTAAAACAGTTAAAAAGCCAACGATTTCCTGTGAATTTGATAAACAAAACTAACCCCGGAAATGAGTCTGGAATTGGTCGTTTTACTATTGTCGTAAAACATCCGGTTATATTTTTCTCTTCAAAATGGAAAGAAATGTAAGCGAAGTTTGAGAAATTTATCGTTTTGAGTCATTAAAATCATTTCATTTTTAAACTGTTGCCATCCTTTTATTGCTCAAGATCGATTTTAAGGAAAATGGTAGGGAAATTTCTGAAGTAAATGCGATGCAACAGTTTAAAACAAGTTC
>NW_027268645.1:0-1000 GCF_963676685.1 Mytilus edulis | reverse complement strand
AGATTCAATTCAATTATAATATGTACAAGATCGTCTTTGATTTGCAATATTTATTTAATATGAGATTAAATCATCTCATCTGTCATATTACTCATGAATACATGTTTTATCTCAGCCGGAAACAAATATCAATGGATAAATATGTTCTTTTTTTTTTCAGTAACACCGCCAGCAAATGGATTAATGGCATTACCATTTACAGTCCACAACTTCTACCACTGCAGCTCCTTGTATAGATAAAGACCAGTACTGTTCAGGATGGAAAAATTTGTGTTTATACTGATGAATATGTCAAATTTAACTGTAAAAAATCTTGCACATTTTGTAAATAATTCACTAATCCTTCAACCTCATCTCTCTTTGGTGTATTTACTTTAAACCTGCACTGCATCGTTTCATATTCATGTAATTGTTTACTCTTCGGTGAAAATGGTCCCTCTTGTTGTGTTGTCATTGTACTTGTACTTGTGACAAAATGTGTTTGTACATTTCAAATCATTATTTAACTGAATAAACAATAATAACAATGTATTAACTATAAAATACCATTCGATCATTTTATCAGGAACCAGTAGTGCTTAGATTCGGATATGATGTAAATTGAGTTAATAAATATGATGAACTGCTGCCCCTAAGTGCAAAGGAGCATGTGCGTTAATTACATCCGATTTTATGGTGTGGATCGTGTCTTGCAATCTAGATCTATTTTTTCTGTGTAGTGTTTTGTGGATTGTTCTTTGCCCTTAATGTTTCTTTCTGTCATGGTGATAACTGTTTTTCTGTGTATTTTTTAATCTTTTAATTTTAATTAGGTCTTTCCACCTTTCCGTGGAAAGACCTATTGGATTTCTTCTGATTATTAGGTCTTTCCACCTTTCCGTGGAAAGACCTATAGGTTTTGTTCTGATTATTAGGTCTTTCCACTTTTCCGTGGAAAGACCTATTGATTTTGTTCTGATTATTAGGTCTTTCAACCTTTCAGTTGAAAGACCTATAGGGT
>NW_027268644.1:0-13158 GCF_963676685.1 Mytilus edulis | reverse complement strand
AGATAGCATATGAAACCTGAGTATGAGACATAAAACATAAAACATGTTGTTGAAAGTTATATAATAAATTTCATATTTCGTATTTTCTTCTTTATCTTTAAATTAAATACTGTGTCCAGGAGCTGACAATAATACCATGTCCAAGAAAAAATATAAGAGATCGTATACATATGAGATATAACACATAAAACAGCCTTCAGTTCAAACACATCGTTTTTGTGTTATCTGGAATTTTGTCATCTGTTTTATGTCAAAAATATATACAAGTGTTTACTTTCATATCCAAAGTTACATAACTTTTCACACTTTGTTAAGACATACTTTTTGTAGATCAATCTAGAAAACAGACAGTTTGGTTTTTTTCCCCACAAAGATACTTTCTGTACTGTTAAATAGCTGTTGATACTGCACATGCTTTATATAACTAAATAGTTATGTCAAGTTTAATCTACACAATTAATTCGAGGCAAAATTAAAGATTTAGTCATATATTGCAATTTTATAACTTACCTAAGAGCCTAGGTTTGACTACATTATGTGGGAAGTATATTCCAGTTCAGAATAAATTTGAAGTTAGCCTCTGTAGAAATTAGCACGATCACTGCCAACTGTTGTATGTACAATACATAGATAGAAATGATACATATCAGTTCGGTGAGGTGCCGTGCTGAGGAGGGTTATCAGCTGAATCGTCTGATCATTTGGAAATTTAGGAGGAAAGCTGGTAACATGTGTATCTTCTTATAATAATACCGCTTATTTGTGAAAATAACGGAATATTAATTCAAAAATTGTTAATTTCAATACAGTTGCATTTGAAAAAATCGAAATTTTCCAAAATGAAGTAATGACGAAATATCGAACACATGCAACGGAGTAAACTACTGCAAATTTAATCATTTAATGTTTCTTTAATGATGTTTATAATTATAAAGTAATGTCAATGCCCTCAAGTTGCCTCTAGAAAAATATTGTTAATATTACTCATTGGTGATATTTTATCCTCCGATAAATGTCATGAGGATCATTAAGGATTTTCTTCTCCGTTCTCTTAGACGAAAGAAGTGAGAATGTTTACAAATAAAACGTGGAATGTATTGGAAAGTTAATTATTGGAGGAAAGGAAATGAATTAGAGATGGTTTAATTGTGTTATGCAATAGATTACCCGCTTATTATCGGATTCTTGAGATTACTTATCAATAACACTTCAAAGATAATCTATCCAATCACAAGAGGCAGTTATGATACAGTTGTATACAAAATAGAGTATATTTAGATGAATAGACACAGTTTTCAACATCAACCTAAATAATTCAAATATGTAACAATTTCTGAATCTGCATGTTCAAGGATACATGCATTTTGGTGTATATTTAAGAAAAACGAAGACTTCATAATACCTACGCGCGTGAATAAAGGGGTTCTTAGCAAATATGTATCAAAGAGCGATGTAGATATGATTATTACTAATCTGTAAAGCACATGTTGTAGTTCGGAGATAATGCTCGTATTCCAGACATATGATATCCTAGGGATGACTTATAATCATAGATAATTATATGATTATATATCTAATGCAGTTCGTACTCTGTCACGGAATAAAAGTTTCTTCATAATATAAGTTCCAAAAGGAAAAAATATTCTGGAATATAATTTCCCAAGGAATAAATATTACAGTATAAGTTGAAACCAATATAGAAAGAAGCAGTGTTTTTCATTTTAAAGTTGTTTTTTTTGGGGTTTTTTAACTTTAAGTAATATACGATTTAGAAACTAGAACAATCTCTATCCACGGTCAGAATTTAGAACGATGTCAAGGGTAATCCATAATAACTTAGACGTACGTTAAAACCACAGAAAGACAAAAACAACCATTTCGCATTTATTTTCTGGATATGACATATTTTCTGGATATGACATTTCCCATATTTTTAATCAGTACACACTGGGTCGGTGCGTTATTATTTCTAAGGTAATGGCAACTTAACTAAAGTTGTTGGACATATCTTCTATAGCTCAAGTCTTTCTCGAAAAATGAATATTTTCAATCCAAACAGTTTATAACATACAGATATTAACGTAAACGTTAAAGTGATTAAAAGCAAGTATCAAAACAAAATAAATACTGGCAAAGATCGCAAGTTTTTGTTCGAATGTGCCTTCAATGACAATGCAACACAAGTTTTGCAACAATTAAATCTAAATTATTTTTTTAGAATGAGGAATTTCATTCAAATGGAGGTTAAACAGTTTCCATGGATGTAGCATACCAGCAGCATCAATAACAGCTGATTATGTTTGCGCAATCTTTGGTTTTGTATGTAGTGTTTTGTATGTAGTGTTTTGCAAACTGTTGCCAAGTTTGTCTTTTCGTTGTTTTTCATATTTTGTCATAATTTTGACGGTCTCTTTTCGACTTCTACCTTTGATATCTGTCCACATCTGATTTTAATAAAGCTGATTAATTTTCAAAGATAAATCCATGTTTTTTTTCAAATATTCCCATATATAGATGCATGAAATAAATACTTGAAGTATTTCCTACTCACTCAAGTCTTCAATCACAATATACTTAAATTCTCCTTCACAAGCAATGGGAACACAAAGATCATCTAACTTTAACATTATTTTTTCATACGAAGTGGTCGTGCTTCGTTCTACTCTTAAATACACTTCCGTTTGATGTATTTGCGGTATCGTCTTATAAAAAAATGTTAGTTTATCGTTATGACGCTCCCTCCGGGTTCTCTAATATTTATTTATTTCTGAATCTCCATATTTTTTTGTCTATTTTATTAATTATTTGCTTACCTTGATAATAAACAAGCTAACACCTTTATATCCTACATTCTGTACTCTGAGAACCTTTGTTAGACCTGTAAATATCTTACTAGATCTTAATTAGTTGTAAGTCACTGATGATGTACGACGATAAAAATGTCCAGGTAATGAGATAAGTATGTCACCTAAGGGCCGTCACCTCTCATGACAATTTTAATAAATTAAACAACTTAACGAATTACACATTCGACCAGTTATGCATATTACAAGATCAACTATAATATAAAGCAATCGCGCAATTTTGGAAATTCAGCATGAATTAAAAAAAAAGTAGTAATATGAATTTTACTTTATAGAAATACGTATTTGGCTGTTCTCTACAATAACTATTTTATCTTCCCGTTTAAATTGTATTAATAATTTCTGAAACAATTAAATACAAATGTTGGTTTTTTTTCATTTTTTCTCAAAATCAAGACTTACAAATTCAAAATATAAACTATGATTTATGTTTTCGATTCCAATTTTTGTAAATATAACAATAATCTATGCTTTGTTTGTGGAAAAACCTGAAAATCCGAAAACGAAAGCCTAAAATTATGTGCATGTTTTACTGAAATACGGCCAATATCAAATACATTTAATGGACAAACAAATTAACTTAAAATTTGACCATAGAACTGCTTAAGTAAGCAGAGGTAAACAATCCTCTAAAGTTTTTACTCTCTTTTTGTCCATAAAATGCAATATTCAATTTCTTTAATATTTCTTAGAAATGCAAGACAAATATATCTAATTACCGACATATCCTAATATTTCTTTATTCAAAATTTCAAATTTGAAAAGAGAATTTAAGTTGTAAGCTGGCGATCAATGTACATTCACAGGCGAGGTAAAATTTAGGCGACAAAAACACAAGTAAAACAATATCAAACTTAAATTGAATTTAAGACTCCTCACATTGCTTCTAGACTAAGCTCTTAAGACTTATTAGAAACAGAAATATTAATTCCTATGTTTATGTTGATTATGAAGGTCACAAATAAAAAGAAGATTCATGTTATCTATTAGTCCGTGCATGACAGGTGCTTAATTGACTAGGATTGACAGTTTTCCTGCCGAAGGTTGAAGGTTCTCCCTAGGCATTCCGGCTTTCTCAACCGATACAAAATAATAATTAAACCACAAATTATCCAATAGTGCTGAATATTGGACTAAAACGCAAAAAAAAGACGGTGTGGTATGATTGCCAATAAGACAACTCTCCACAAGAGACCACAATGACACAGAAATAAACAACTATAGGTCATGGTACGGCCTTCAACAATGAGCAAAGTCCATACCACATAGTCAGTTACATGTATAAAAGGCCCGAAATGACAATGTAAAACAATTCAAACGAGAAAACTAATGACCTTATTTATGTACAAACAAATGAACGAAAGACAAATATTTAACACTTTAGTACACCAGATCCGGATTTCAACAATAAATGTCTCTTCAGTGATGTTAGGGGTCGAAACGATATTTGGAAGGCCATATAAAAAGTACCCTAATTTTTAAATAGACTCTTGAATTTTAAGAGTCAATATAGGATGAACGGATCATATAAACCGGAGGGAAAATATGATACAAGCCCAAACGAAAAATATAAACGAGTCTAAATTGAAAACTACGTTCAAACCTATGATTGCGTTGGATAAAAACCGCAATTTTTATACGTGTGCATGTAAAACAAATTTCGTTGTAGAAGGGTCTAAAACCAGCACAAACAACATTTTCCAAAAGACCAAAGACTTTAAATATAAAATAATTAAATATAAATTTAATACTAAACAGAAGAAAATTAACTTATCATATTGACACCGTATGTTTGTGGCATAACATCGTGGCCACAAGTTAATTTTCTTCTGTTTAGTATTAAATTTATATTAAGATCCATTTTGTTACATCTTGTGATCAATTTTATTTGACAATCGCCAATGGCAGTCAGCAGTGTTAAAGAACATCAGTTGTTCGACCTGTTAGTCTAATGCGTTTTGTTTAAATATACTTTTTCACTTTTTTGGTCTTTTGGAAAATGTTGTTTGTGCTGTTTTTAGACCCTTCTACAACGAAATTTGTTTTACATGCACACGTATAAAAACTGCGGTTTTTTATCCAACGCAATCATAGTTTTGAACGTAGTTTTCAATTTAGACTCGTTTATATTTTTTCGTTTGGGCTTGTATCGTATTTTCCCTCCGGTTTATATGATCCGTTCATCCTATATTGACTCTTAAAATTCAAGAGTCTACCTAAAAATGAGGGTACTTTTTCTAAAAATGAGGATACTTTTTCTAAAAATGAGGGTACTTTTTCTAAAAATGAGGGTACTTTTTATATGTTTTTAGTATATATATATATATATATATATACTAAAAATTGAATTCTGTGTCCACACTAGTAGAAATATAAATAAAATTAAATTTCAAAATGCTCTTAAAGGACTTTAAGAGCATTTTGAAATTTAATAGCAGTCTAAAAATTTGCACAACGGTACTGATGTAAGATGTTATTATACGAAAATGTTGTTATTGTCAACACGATTTAATAACAACATTTTCGTATAATAACATCTTTTATCATATACTTAGACTAAATAACATATGATTTTTACCGTATGATAATAGCCTTAAATTAAAGTATTTTCCATATTTTTCGAATTGATGCGGCTCTTGGGCTGATATTGAACCTAGGGCTGATAATACATGCGATATGAAAAATGCCATGTAATAATCTGATAATATCAGTACCGTAGTGCAAATTTTTAGACTGATATAATGTTTTCCTTATCTGCATAGTATTGGCTATTCTAGACGATCCGGTACGTAGTAAATTTGCTGGTTGGTCCTTTTTATAGACTTTTATATATATATATATATATATATATATATATATATATATACAACTCGTCTTAACATCAACCCAACAATGTTAGATCTGTAAATTTGCTTTGGCAAATTTTCTGTTCTTCCCTCGCCGGGATTCGTTTTATCGTTTGTAGATGTACTCACCCAATTAATATCATGTAGCAAATCCAGTGGAATGCAAATGAGATGAATTTTATTGTTTGATAAGCCAAAATCACCTATAAGTCAAAGATACTGCTATATTTTATTATATCAACGCGATATTTGTCTTATATCATAGCGATGTGGTTTTATTATCAAATATTTATGAATGCGATATTTTTGTAATATAACTGCGATAGTTATCTCACATTAAATGAATACGATAACACGTTATAATAAAATTGAGAAAGGAAATGGTGAACATGTCAAAGCGACAACCACCTGACCATAGAGCAAACAACAGCCGAAGGCAACCAATGGGTCTTCAATGTAGCGAGAATTCCCGCACCCGTAGGTGTCCTTCAGCTGGCCCCCAAAATATGCACAATAGTGCAGCGACAATGGACGTCATACTAAACTCCGAATTATACACAAGAAACTAAAATTTAAAATCATACAAGACTAACAAAGGCCAGAGGCTCCTGACTTGGGACAGGCGCAAAATTGCGGCGGGGTTAAACATGTTTATGAGATCTCAACCCTCCCCCTATACCTCTAGCCAATGTAGAAAAGTAAAAGAATAACAATACGCACATTAAAATGCATGTCAATAAAACCGCAAACATAATGCACAAACATAGTTCATGACCGGTTTAATGTTTGAGGCCCAATATCACTAAAATTTAGTACCTGTAAAAAAAATTACGCTTACTTGAACTAATCATGTCGAAAATGTTGCTTGACCCTATTGATAGTTGACAGTGTTAACAACCTGCGTAGTCCATTGTTTTCGATCGTATGGTTTTTACGACTAATTTTAATTGAAGTGACGATGAAATGGCGGAATTTAAATGCAGCTACTTTAAATAGGTCACACTGCTATAGCATGTATTCACATGGGTAATATCGAAATAGACAAAAAATATCATTACTTATAAGGGGAAAAAACATTCATTCAAACAATCCAATACGGTTCCCAATAACACTTGACAATGAATATTCCAAACAAATAAAAATGTACAAATGCTGATGTCCCGAGGTTGAAGATACCAATTGATTAGCCTCAGACTATATTTAAGAACTTCAGATGCCACGAATGAAAAATCTTGTCAAACAGAAGATGTATTTATTATCAACATAGACAAAATATTGAGAAGGAAACAGTTCTAGTTAGATATCGTAAGACTTTTCCCGTTGGTAAGTCGATTTCTCTGTGAACATTATCAGCTCGCCGCTTGGACACTCTTTTACATCGCGATGACCGTGAGGCCATTCCGATGTATTGTTAACAGAGATTTGACTTTAGTTTTTAACTGGTAACCGATCGTATGAATACGCGGACATTTATAAGTGCAAAATAACAATCCTTATCGCTTGTTATAATTCCATTTTTCAATGAATACTCATGAAAATCATTTTTTAGAATTTATAGCATTTGTTTATTTGTGTACATAAGAAAAACACAGCACTTCAAATTTTACACGTACATATACTTCTGCTTTAAACTAACTTCTGAATGTATATTTAGACTTAATTGTTGTTTATATTTAAACTTTAAGTTTTAAATTTCGTATTTTCTTTATTTTTCGTTGCCGAAAACAACATTTTCCACATGGAATGTCTGCATATTTACAATTGATATTAGACAATATCGCTATGTGATATAAGAAACGTTTTAATCGGTTCGCTTCTTCCATAGACTGTGATTGCCAATGCGACAACTCTACACTATAAACCAAATGACATAGAAGTTAACATTTATAGATCACTATTAGACCTTCAACAAAAAACCAAACCCATACCGCATATTTAGCTATAAAAAGTCTCAAAATGACAAAAATTAAGGCAAAACAATTCAAACAAGAAAATTGACGTCTTATTTGTGTGCAAAACAAGCATTGACGAAAAACAAATATGATACACAGCAACAAATGACAACCTATGAATTACAGGCTCCTGATTTTGGAAAACTAGATACAGAATGTGGCGACGTTAAATATTTTGCTGGCTTATATAACTGGCGGTGGTTGCTTTCTGATATATCTGTTTTCGTTTATTGTTTTGTCACCAATTAGGCCGATTTTTCGGCTTTTTTTTTTATATTATTACACATTTTGTTACTGACGGTTTTTATAGTGTTGTACTGTTTTTTATTTGTCCTTGTAAATAATTACCTTTACTGTTGTTGAGTCTATTTTTTGGTAGTATCCTTTTGACGTTGCTCAGTACTTATACATCCCGTCATAGTGTTATTGTGCTACGGTAAATTACTAGTATTGTATTCTTCTCTTTCAGTTTTGCTTATTTGCTTTGTCTATATGGACTTTTGTTTTCTTTGGAGTTCTGCTTAAAGATGTTGTAGACGGAAAGGACTGTGAAGACACAGGTTCCTATCAGTTCTGTGCATATTGTAAATCGAATTAAGTCCAATGATAGTTTGTCGATCGAATCGATTTTTGTTACATTGACATTGATCATCTGATCTTTCTTTTACGGAAATTGCAAGAAACTACTATGTGCGTTTGATTCCCGCATCTATTGAATTAAACCATGCTAATGCAGGGCCTGTTAAGTTAAGGTGAAAAGCAGCAATCATTCTTTGATCAACGACATGGTCAATTTTGTGAAAAGTTTAAAATGAAGCAAATTCTTTAATAAACACAATTGCATTCTCAGAGGGGTATTTCCCAAATTTGAGACAAGCAGCCAATTTTCCCACTATTGCATCTGAATCTTGAACAAAAATAGCTGGTTGATTTGCCAATGGCACACACATTTTGGGAGTGTTTATTGTAGGAACTAAAGAAAGTAATTCGTTGAATTCGGCATGCTCAGATTCATACTTTCGTGGCATATAAGTGTCATGAAAAGAATCCGGGTCTGTTCGCGCCCAATTGCGTTCGCACCCATCCACATTCGCCCCCATTCAGTTTCGCACCCCACATGTTCGCACCCAAATTTTGCGAAAAGTCCGTTCGCACCCCACACGTTCGCAATTTTACTGATTTTTTGTAGGTGTATTGGTATAAATATATATGCCATTGTTTCTAAATAATTCGAGATACTGACAAATGTATTGAAATAATTTGTTTTTCACTGTTTCTAGTCAATTAAGTGCGAATCTGACAACATGTTGAACAAATGGTATGCATGGTAAGTGTATTGCTATAATTATTTATTTTCAAAATATAGTAACACACATGAGATCAAAGGAGCCAAGCTGTTAAAAACAATTTTCTTTCGTGTTTTTTTTTTAAATCTTCAAAGTTTTACTCATACCAAGCTAAATACATGCAGTATTTACATCAAAGCAATTTAAAACAACAATCATAATTTATCAACAGTAAACAATAACACCAAATTAGGCTGTGTATAAATACCAATTAGCAATAATCATACTTAATCATACATAATCAACATTTAATAATTAATCATCAAATAATAAAAAAAAAAATTCTTTTCGATAAATTCTCAAATTTTATTCAAATAGAATACAATTATTTGTTATATTCATATAAATAATTTCTAATAATTTAACTAAAATTTTATTAAAAATTGGGCGCGAACATGTAGGGTGCGAAAATGTGAGGTGCGAACGTGGAGGGTGCGAAACTGTATTGGGCGCGAACGGACCTGATACCTCATGAAAAAGAGCTAGATTGTCGTCACTATCAAATCGTGTAGTAAATAATGATTTATTTTATTATAGTGTCACATATTTGATCAGACATATATATACACAATATCATAAACAACACAAAATAAAAAGATCAAATACCCAGCCTTATGTAGACTTACGAGACACTTATGTACAAACATTTCTAAAATCAAAAAGTTAAAAGGTTTCATTAAACAAGTCATTGTAGTCTAAATGTTCAAAAATTCAAATTCTAAAAATTTTAAAAAGATTTAAAAAGATAAACTTATCTTCATACTGAGCTTTAAAAATAAGAAATAACAATAGAAAAATATTAATTATCACAGATAAACTTACAAAAAAGTAAAAGTTTTTCCAAAATGACTAAATAATTTGAGTTAAAATCACTGTTTATAAATATAAATAGAAAAACATTAAATATTTTTGCTTGATAAATTCTCATGTGCTAAATAGTTTTCGTCTCTGAAAAGATTTAAAAATTGCATATGACAAAGAAGTTTGTATATCTTCACAAGACATTATTTCGATAAATTTACTGTCCATATCCAAAGTATCGAAGCTATCAATTAAAGTTCTAGCTTTAGCAAACAATTCAAATCTAATATCGTCATATAATGGGCAAAACAACAAAAAATGTTTTTCACTTTCAACATCGTTGCTATTACATAGTCGGCATAGTCTTTCATCTACTGGTGTTCGCGGTCGGGCATATCGTCCTGTCTCGATCGCCAACGGCAGAGACCCGCTACGGAACAGGGTAACAGTTCGACGCACATTTTTGGGGAGTTGTAGCTTAAGGTATCGCTCAGTTTTAACGTTTGTTTTGTATAAACGGTATGTCCTTAATTTATTTCCGTTTACATTGTTCGAATCGTCAAATAACGCTTGTTTGAATTCATCGTTATCAACCACATCAAAGCGTTCCTTTATTGTTCGCATAACAGTTTTTGTAGAAATTAATGTATCATTAAGAATAGCAGTGGCATCAACGGTTTCCGCAAAACATTTCACTTTAACGTACCATCCTTTACGTCGATTTTTAGTCCACTCGGTAATCTTTCGAGTTAAACGCGTATCATCAGATCGCAATATCCGACTTAATAATCGTATACATGCAGTTCTTTGTTTCGTAAAACACGAGGTCCAACCCATATCTCCTCGAATCGCAGTATTTGCAGTGTACCTTCCAACAGACATGAAAAATTTAGCTGCTTTGTTCTGAATAGAGTTTATTACTGAATGCACTTTTGTGCCCCATATTCCCGAACAATAAAATAACACTGGTTCAACCATAGTAGAGTACAACTTGGAGTATACAGAGTGTGTCATTCCACCTGCGCTTATAAATTTGCCATATAACGCACCGAGTGCTCTGCTCGCTGATTTTGATAGTTCACGTACGGCTTTGTCGAACGTTAAATGTTCATCTAACCACATGCCTAAATATTTATATGATGTAGCATAGGCAATGTTTTGTCTGGAGCAAGTAAAGTTAAAGTTACTACGATCGATAGATGGATTTCGGAAATGCACTACGTTACTCTTGGACGGATTAACATCAAGCTTCCACTGACTACACCAATCGGAGACAACATCCAACATTTTTTGCAGACTATCTTCATCGGGTGCAATAAGCGCTATATCATCGGCGTAAAGAAGGATACTTAAAAGATCATCTCCTATACGAATGCCGCACTGTAGATTGTTAATGCGTTCGGCCAAGTCATTAATATAGATCGCAAACATTGCCGGTAATAACAAACACCCTTGTTTCACACCACAGTCAACATCAAACCATGGAGTGTATCTATCATTCACGCGGACTGTACATTTGACATTCTCGTAAAGTGACTGTATGGCGGATAGGAATTTTCCTTGAATACCTGCACGTCGTAGTTTATACCATAAAAGGCTTCTAGATACAGAATCAAACGCCTTCCTCATATCTATAAAACTGACGAATGTAGACTGTTTTGATATTTTTCTGTTTGTTATAACTGAAGTAAGGCTATATATATGCTCTTCACAGCTGCGTTTTGGACGAAAGCCATTTTGTTCCTCACACAGGATATCGTTGTCCTCTAACTGCTTACATAAACGAAAATTCAAGACACTACAGTAGATTTTGCTCGGTACGGATGTAATCGTGATTCCCCTGTAGTTTGTTGGGAGGCGTTTATCGTTTGTTCCCGGTTTTAATATGGGATTCACAACTCCAGATGTCCACTGTTCAGGCACTTTACCCAGTTCAAAACAACCGTTGCATATAACATGCAGTAAGTCGATCGCACTTTCATTCTTTAGCACCTCTGATGGAATTTCATCATATCCAGCTGCTTTGCGTAATTTCGTATGTTCAACGGCTTTAACTATTTCATCACGAGTTATGTCATTATTAAGATCAGGTAAATCAGTTATGTTTCCCTCATTGACTAAATTATCGAGATCGTCGTTGTCATCATTTCTTGCGTACAATGTTTCAAAATCGGACTTCCAAGTATTGAGAACGTCATCCCTGTCTGTATTTACCGTACCATCCGGGTTCACGATTTCCCATGGTATATTTTCCGTTCTTTCGTTTGCAATACCCAGTTTTCCTATACTTCTCCAGAAATCACGCTTACAATTCGAATTCAGCTGCTCTTGTAAATCTCTTTCTTTCTGAATGTTGAATTTTCTTTTAAATTTCCGGTTAAGTTTATCGAAATTTTTCCTTTCGTAGCAGTATCTATCTTTCATGTGTTTTTTACGTTGTGGAGATCCATGAAATTTCAGCCATTGTTTTTCATATTCGCAAGCAGTATTCCACTGTTTCTGTAGTGTTTCGTTCCAATACGGTTTATAAAAGGATTTCGACCTTTTGTTTTGTATTTGTTTCACCACTGGTAATCTATTGCGCATTTCACGTTGGACAAGCTCTTGAAATTCATTATAAGCACTTTGGATATCCTGGTCGACGTGAATAAAATTTTCTATTTTCGTAATTGTGTCTCGAACCATTTATTGCACACTTTCGTCGGTAAGAAAATCATTTGGAACGTTTTTGGTATTGCGTTTGATCCTTTTACTGACTTTACAATCGTAGTTTTCACTATTTTGTTTCATAACACATTTAATATCACATAGTAGGATGGAATGATCTGGGATACTTTCCGGGTGATAATTCACAGAATCAATTACATCTGACATTCGTAATACTTTAAAATCTAAAATACGGTTTAATTGCTCATACGGCACACAAAAATAATCCACAACAGACTTTCCGGCTGGTGATATATATGTATAATCGTTAACGCCTAAACGACCATTTAGCATAGCAAAATTGACATCTGATAAAAAATCGCTAAATAGATCTCCGTTATGGTTTTCGATAGAATCAATAACCGATCTAGGTATAACATCGTCAATACCTTCAATATAATCCGTATTAAATCCACATCTAGCATTAAAATCACCACAAATAATCGTATTTCCTTTCAATTGATTACAGTAGACTTGGTGTAAAAGATATTCAAAGAATTTTTCTTGATCATTCAGTCGTGTCGATATACTTGGTGGTAAATAGCATATTCCAAGAGAAAAAGTAAGATCACTATATTTACAATTAAAATATATCCATAATATTCCTTCAACACTTTTATCTATTATTTCAATATCAAATGAG
>NW_027268643.1:0-19006 GCF_963676685.1 Mytilus edulis | reverse complement strand
TAGGTTAATTGCTTTCTTTTAAAACTGTTAAATAAAAATTACTTTTAAATAGAAAACAAGTTTACACAAGATGTGGCAATAGCAAAGTCAATTTGTAATAAACAGAGTACAATGCAAAACATCAAAATATAAACTTATTAATTAACGTTTTTATTTGGGGGTTTTCAAACCGATAGAATCGCCAAGTTAAAAAATCTGTCTTTCAGCATATAAATTGTCAGTCATTTTTAAATTTTTAACTTTATTTTAATGTTCTAAGATGTGTCATCTTGTAACTCGATATTTGATGTAAAAAAACTATATACTATTTATTTTGTGGCAAAATGAATAAGCTATAGATTTATCCTGGTTGATAAAATTTTAAAGTGACACATTCTATTTCTAATCGACCTAAAAATTTACAAAAAGCAATTGTCTTCGCTTTTTACATTTGTTTCATCAAAGAAGAATATTTCTTTTAATATTTTTCAATTTTATTCCTAATTTTTTTTTTTTAATTATATCTTAGCAAAAAAAAAACATCTTTAAAACTGTTTATTTTCAGAACCAATTAGCTAATCTAAAAAGCTTGATTTCTTTAGATTACTAGAAATACGCTTCAAAGGAGCCCAGTAGCCTAATTATAAGCTACTAAAAATTATATTTTGTCAAATGACCTCCATTCTAAAAACTGATGAGGAAATTAAAACTGACGAGGAAATTTAACACACGGCCACTGAAAGCTTTATTATGTAGAGCTTAGGTGGTCGTGTGGTCTAGCGGGGACGATTGCAGTGCAGGCGTTTTGGTGTCACGATATCACAGTAGCATAGGTTCGAATCCCGGCGAGGGAAGAACAAAAAAATTTGCGAAATTTTTAAACATTGTTGGTTTGATGTTTAGACGAGTTGTTATATACATAATGTACACAGCCATGTATCACAATCATTGATGGCGATCCGATGGATAAATCTGTTGTAGAGTTGTCACTGACTCAGACGTACTTATAAATATATATATATATATATATATATACATAAAGTCTCTGAATGATTGTATAATAAAAACTATAAAACAAATTCCCATACGTTTCGGCCGAAACAAATTCCCATACGTTTGGCCGAAACGTATGGGAATTTGTTTTATAGTTTTTATTATATATATATATAAATATATATATTTAAATAAAGATCGAAAAGATAATGGTCTTTTTGTATTGTAGCTCTTGACGTAAGTCTCCCACAAAATAAAAGTAATTAGGGAATATTAATATTGTAACCATTGGCCTCCCTGTGACCGGCAGTAAAACCCTCGCCATAACGTTTGGCTGTGTGGAATGTCCAAATCACAGCCACATCTGGCCAGAATGGTGACAATAGATCAAATGCCTGGCGTAATGAGAGTGCCACTCTCTTTGCACATTAAGAACACTTGCTTCAACTCTTTGAGAGGTCTGTATGTGGCCTTTTGCTAGGCTAAATTTCTGTCCCTATCCAGTATACCCTCGTTTTACCGTGGCTGTCCAAATGTTCACAACCTTCATCTCGGACAGCTAATATTACAGTATGGATATCTATTCATCGTTCAATCAATCATTACGTACGTAGGCATACCAATCCTACACATGGCGGCGTTCCCGAAGGAGAAAAATCCACATATCGCTACGGACTCATGCCATATATAAATTCACAATATGTTCATTTGTCGAGATAGACATAACATCACCTTGCCTTTAAATTTACTTAAAAAGAACAGTTAATTCCAACATAAGTTTCAACTGTTGACATACACAAGAGGGCCAATTATTTAATATGCTTTTAGGAAAAATAAGTAAATATATAGTTCAAAAACATCAACCAAAAGGAAAGTAAAACTTTATTTTAAAGCCCATTGCATTGGAGGTGTAGGTAAATGTATGGTCTTTGGTTAGCTTTCTTGCTAGCTGAACCATGAATTCATCACTATGTAAGGTATAATACCCTCCTTTCGAAGTATCCTAGTCCTACAGATAGACAGATTGGTTATCTGTATGTCTATAGTCTACTCTTAAAGGAGAAAAGTTTACCTAACATAATAATGACTTCCAGGTTCAGCTTGCAAGCAAGCTTTCCAACGATAATATCTTTATCTACACACTCAATGCAATCGGCTGTAATAGATTACTTCAAGTGGGACTATAGCAGTGCGATAGAATAAACTGTTTATACATACATACAATAACATCGACGTTATAGTCAGAAAAAAAATTACACACAAATATACTTTTTTTCTCATGAATAAATAATGTTTTATTTTTTGGTTAACTTGAAGATGCCCGCGAAATCGCAGTACAATTGGGCAAGTGTGGAAACTAAAGAGCTTCTTGAATTTCGAGGGCATTACGTCGACTGAGCATGTGCGAAAGCGTATAAGACACCGGGATCGATATGGAACTCCGAATTTATATATTTTCTCTAAATTGACGTTTTCTTTGGAAAACATATTGTTTCAAAAGGAAAATTTAGAAAGTGCAGTGTATGGTTTCAGAGGAGTCTCTTTCCTTTAGTGGTATATAGATACTAATGTTACAATTCAAAAAAGTGTACTCGTTGAACTGTAGTTGTTAAAAGCTTTTGCAAGTGCAAATTGTAAATGCAACCTGCAATTAATTGAACAGAACTCTATAACTGTAGAAAATATATATAATCGATTTAGCTTTTAATTAGGTTATTTGTCATGAACAAACAAATATCTCTAAAACCATCAGAAATGAAATCAGATTTCGTGTGAACCATATTTGTCAATGTTATCTAGAATGTCAAAAATCCATGTGAAATCGACACGATTAGCGCCATTATAAAATGGAATTCAACATATAACCGATTTTATCAGATACTAAAGTGATCCATCAAAACACATTATAGCAGTAACAAAGGGATACTTGGGAAACTGAGGGTAGAAAAGGGACTGTTTTAATGGGCTTTTATGATTGTGGATTATAACCCGAATAATCCAGTCGTTATATTTCTCTTTTGATGGCTCGCAAGTAGAAGACTCTGAGATAGATTGTTGGGAGTGACTGAATTATTCTTAGTTTTATAAGAATATGATGAGATTGAAAACAATGCCTTTAAACGAATACAGCGTCTAATGATTTGGTGCACCACGTGACAAATAATGCAAATTAACTTGATCACAGATATCAGGATTAAAATTTGTAACGCCACACTCGTGTTTCGTCTACATCAATGACACTCGAATCATAAATGTAAAAAAAAGTGCCAAATAAACTACGATATCGATGTTGAAGAGCACCCATCTTATTTATTTTTAAAATGAAGTATTTACCAGTATTGTGATAAAATGACACTGGGACAATGATTGAGAGTTGAACGTATTGCCATTATGCTTCTACGATAGGAAGAGACTCAGAGACATAATTTCAATATTTTATTTCTACTTTAAGATCGTAAACCAGAATCAGTCATATATAACTATAGCTACTCGCGTCCGTTTGCATGAGCGGAAACCCCCCCCCCCCCCCCCCCACCCACTTTCCGTATCGTTAAGCTATGTGACCATTTCATGGTATTCCGTGGGTTAGAACACCTTTTCAAAAAGAAGCATTAAGTCTATGCGAATTGAGTCGAAACTGTGAAACAAAGCCTTTAGAATTCTGTGCAATCCCATTTTAATTATGCATGGTCAATATTTGTTCTGCTAATTAAAGTCACTTCATAGAAATTCAATACAGACACATTCGTTAGCAAAACAGCCATCAATCGAAGACATTAAATGGGAAAATAATTAATTTCTTCTTTTTATAACCCTTTCAAAGGCCCTCCCTCGATTCCTGATGACAAATTAATACTAAATAATTATCAATATTAGAATCAAATCACTTCATTAGTGACATAACACCCAAATAAACAGAGCTAAATTGTCGATTTTACCGCCATTAAACAGTATCAAATCTATATACTCTATCAGAGATTGAAAACAAAAGAATAGATTTGATTGAAATTATAGAATACTAGATTAATTCTTATTTAGAAATAATTGTAAAACAACCTTCAGAATACTTCCTGTTTTTGTTTTGATTGATTGTACCAGCTAACGTGGATATCATTTGTGTTTAATCATTTAAACGAAAATAAAAAAGAAAATACGTAGGATAGAATGCAGCTTGGAACTTGTTATCGTCTTTTAAAACAATTCACGCAGACTATGATTTTTTTTTTTGGGGGGGGGGATATGGGCACTAGGGACACACTCTTTTCATTGGTTTTTTTTGGCTGGTAATCGTAGCCAGTGCCTTATAAGATGGAAAAAGTTGTCATTCTCCTGCTTAAATATTGGACAGGCGATCTAGCGACGGCTATGTGTGACATGGTCAATGTCACTGAGCCGAATAAAAACATGTTACAATGAGTGGTAACACGTAACATGAAGTCACGTGGCTTTTTATGGGACAAAATTTCAATTGGTATTTTTAAACGCAAACTAAAATCTACAACCAGCAAGTTAAAAAACAATTTATTATCAATTTCTTACAATTTCAGGAATAGTTATAGCTGTAGGATTTGATGATATATGTTCATTACAGTGGCAGATCCAGGGGGTCCGGGGGGTTGGAAACCCCCCTTTTTTTGGACGATCAATGCTTTGAATGGGGGACATGTGGTTGGAGCCCCCTTTAGCCTGGATTAGAAAAAACCCCTTTTAAAATGGCTGGATTCGCCCTGTCATTATACTCACTTTGAGATCTCTAAAAACAAGTTAACAAACATTTTATTTTCAATTTTGTACAATTTCAGGGATAGTTTTAGCTGTAGGATTTGATGATATAGGAGCATTAGACTCACTTTGGGATCTGTACCAGAGAGGAAAACTTAGTATGACCTTCCAGGATGTCATCGTCAATAGTACGGTATTAAAGAAGCTAAAAACAACCAAGATAGTACTCAGATCTAAAATTTTGGAATCTGAATACAACAACTGTACAAACGAACTGTTAAGTAGAAAAATGAAAAGACTAGAAATAAAAACTAGAGGTAATTATCTTATTGTGACGTATTGTCGTGGTAGGGATATAAAAAACTAGAGGTAATTATCTTATTGTGACGTATTGTCGTGGTAGGGATATAAAACACTAGAGGTAATTATCTTACTTTGACATATTGTCGTGGTAGGGATATACAAACTAGAGGTAATTATCTTACTGTGACGTATTGTCGTGGTGGGGATATACAAACTAGAGATAATTATCTTACTGTGACGTATTGTCGTGGTAGGGATATACAAACTAGAGGTAATTATCGTACTTTGACATATTGTCGTGGTGGGGATATACAAACTAAAGGTAATTATCTTATTGTGACGTATTGTCGTGGTAGGGATATAAAAAAACTAGAGGTAATTATCTTACTTTGACGTATTGTCGTGGTAGGGATATACAAACTAGAGGTAATTATCTTACTTTGACGTATTGTCGTGGTGGGGATATACAAACCAGAGGTAATTATCTTACTTTGACGTATTGTCGTGGTGGGGATATACAAACTAGAGGTAATTATCTTACTTTGACGTATTGTCGTGGTGGGGATATACAAACTAAAGGTAATTATCTTATTTTGACGTATTGTCGTGGTAGGGATATACAAACTAGAGTTTATAATCTTACTTTGACGTATTGTCGTGGTGGGGATATACAAACTAGAGGTAATTATCTTACTTTGACGTATTGTCGTGGTGGGATATACAAACTAAAGGTAATTATCTTACTTTTTCGTATTGTCGTGGTAGGGATATACAAACTAGAGGTCATTATCTTACTGTGACGTATTGTCGTGGTGGGGATATACAAACTAGAGGTAATTATCTTACTGTGACTTATTGTCGTGGTGGGGATATACAAACTAGAGGTAATTATCTTACTTTGACGTATTGTCATGATGGGGATATACAAACTAGAGGTCATTATCTTACTTTGACGTATTGTCGTGGTGGGGGATGTAAAAAATAGAGGTAATCATCTTACAGTGACGTACTGTCGTGGTAGGGATATAAAAACTAGATGTTATTATCTTACTTTGACATATTGACATGACAGGGATATTGATATATGTACCCACGTATAAAGATTCCGTTGGATTCTATATTATTACATGCATTTGAAAAAAACCTTGAATTTCCCATGCCAAGAGTTAAAGTTATTGCACGTTTTCAATTCCGTTTGATAATATATCAAAACAGATGATAAATAATTCTTGAGTTTCCCATGCCAAGAGTTATAGTACATTATTTGTAATTGCAATATAGGCGTTATTGCATGGATATTGGGGAATGTTGTCCCGAGTAGAATTTTATATTGCACGAGCTTGCAAGTGCAATATATGTTCTACGAGGGACAATATTCCCAAATATTCATGCAATAACCCTTTTATTGTATAGCAATATAATATTTGAAAGTAAAAATTGGTTTAAACTAAGATTTTGTCGTTGATGACGTCATGAATTTTGAAGATTTATTGCACTAGTGCAATATTAGAATTTATTGCACGCTAACTTTTGGTTACGTTCTGTGGGAAATATTATATTGCTATGCAATAAAAGATTGTTATTGCATTGTATAAATTACTTCAATCGTATTATAATGACCGTTCTTTCCTCTTCCTTTTTGCCGACTGCTTGGCGGTTCGTGTCCATACAGTATTTGACCAAAGTAGCGAGGTAAACGATAATTTTGTCGTAAAGGGTTACGATTTGATGTGTATGTTTGGCGGTGTATACTTTTCATGTGAACAATTAACATTCTATATTTTTTGTCAGCAAGATTTCAGAGTGCGGTTCCAGCCATTACAAAAAGGGGGAGGTGTTCCAACCGTATGTCCTCATTCAAATGAATAGAACTTCCAAAAATTGTGTACCAAACCCCCACACCCTAAAGCCGCCACTGGATTCATTGTACACGGTTGAATTAATAATGGGCGTCAAGTTGGTTACCTATTCCCTATTCCCTATTCGTTACCTATTCGTTACCTATTCCCTATTCCCTATTCGTTGCCTATTCGTTACCTATTCCCTATTCCCTATTCGTTACCTATTCGTTACCTATTCCCTATTCCCTATTCGTTACCTATTCGTTACCTATTCCCTATTCCCTATTCGTTGCCTATTCGTTACCTATTCCCTATTCCCTATTCGTTACCTATTCCCTATTCCCTATTCGTTACCTATTCGTTACTTATTTGATTTTTAATATTCTTCCCCCTTTTTAATTATGGCATGGAATAGTTTAATACATGGCTGCCGCTACCATGGAAACGGCACAATTGTGAAAAACTGCACCAAAATTTTCAAAATTCTCAAAATGCTCAAAACTTCATGAAACTTCACAGTAATGATAAGCAACATTGGTAGATATGGCATTTGGAGTTGGAATTTCCAAAATAGGTCTTGTTACCATGGAAACAATGCAAAAAGGTCAAACATTTTCAAAAATAAGAATTTTGAGTAAACTGGATGAAACTTTACAGGAATGGTAACTGGCATAGGCAGAGTTGGATTTTGAAGTTAGAATTTTCAAAATGGCCGCCGTAACCATGGAAACAGCAAAAATATCAAAAAATTTAAAATTTTCAATTGTGTCCGTGTCTCTGGTGGTAAAAATGTGTTCTTAGAGATGAAAATACCCTATTAGCGCGCATGTACCCGTTCCAGCGCTCGGTTAATACCCTGTTACCAATTCGTTACCTATTCGTTACTTATTCACTTATAACACGTTTGTTGTACGTTGCACCTTTTAGAAATGATTTTCAATTGTGTCCATGTCTCTGGTGGTAATAATGTGTTCTTAGAGATAAAATACGACTATAAGCGCATGTACCCGTTCAAGCGCTCAGATAATACCCTGTTACTTATTCGTTACCTATTCTTTACCTATTAACTTATAATACGTTTGTTGTACGTTGCACCTTTTAGAAAAGGATTTTCAATTGTGTCCATGTCTCTGGTGGTAATAATGTGTTCTTAGAGATGAAATTCGACTATAAGCGCATGTACCCGTTCAAGCGCTCAGATAATACCCTGTTACCTTTTCGTTACCTATTCTTTACCTATTAACTTATAATACGTTTGTTGTACGTTGCACCTTTTAGAAAAGGATTTTTAATTAAGTTCATGTCTCTGGTGATAATTATATGTTCTTATAGATGAAATACCCCTATTAGCGCGTATGTACTCGTTCCAGCGCTCGGATAATATCCTGTTACCTATTCGTTCCTGATTCGCTTTTAATGCGCAGGGGTATACGCTGCACCTTAAAATAAATCGTTTTTTAATTGTGTTCATGTCTCTGGTGGTAATTATGTGTTCTTAGAGATGAAATGACCCTATTAGCGCGCATGTACCCGTTCCAGCGCTCGGTTAATACCTTGTTACCTATTCGTTACCTATTCGTTACCTATTAACTTATAATACGTTTGTTGTACGTTGCACCTTTTAGAAAAGGATTTTTAATTAAGTTCATGTCTCTGGGGGTAATAATGTGTTCTTAGAGATGAAATACGACTATAAGCGCGCATGTACCCGTTCCAGCGCTCGGATAATACCCTGTTACCTATTCGTTACCTATTCACTGATAATACGTTTGTTGTACGTTGCACCTTTTAAAAACGGATTTTTAATTGTGTCCATGTCTCTGGTGTAAACAATGTGTTCTAAGAGATGAAATTACCCTATTAGCGGACATGTACCCGTTCCAGCGCTCGGTTTATACCTATTACCTATTCGTTACCTATTCGTTACCTATTCGTTACCTATTCACTTATAAAACGTTTGTTGTACGTTGCACCTTTTAAAAAAGGATTTTCAATTGTGCCCATGTCTCTGGTGGTAACCATGTGTTCTTAGTGATGAAATGACCCTATTAGAGCGCATGTACCCGTTCAAGCGCTCGGTAAAAAACCTGTTACCTATTCGTTACTTATTCCCTTTTAATGCGCGGGATATATGGTGCACCTTGAAAGAAATCGTTTTTTAATTGTGTTCAAGTCTCTGGTGGTAAGAATGTGTTCTTAGAGATGAAATGACCCTATTAGCGTGCATGTACCCGTTTCAGCGCTCGGTTAATACCCTGTTACCATTCATTACCTATATAAGTGAATAGGTAACGAATAGGTAACGAATAGGTAACAGGGTATTAACCGAGCACTGGAACGGGTACATGCGCGCTAATAGGGTCATTTCATCTCTAAGAACACATTGTTACTACCAGAGACATGAACACAATTAAAAAACGATTTATTTTAAGGTGCAGCGTATACCCCTGCGCATTAAAAGCCAAAAAGGAACGAATAAGTTACAGGGTATTATCCGAGCGCTGGAACGAGTACATACGTGCTAATAGGGATATTTCATCCATAAGAACACATCATTACCACCAGAGATATGAACTTAATTAAAAATCCTTTTCTAAAAGGTGCAACGTACAACAAACGTATTATAAGTGAATAGGTAACATGGTATTAACCGAGCGCTTGAACGGGTACATGCGCGCTAATAGGGTCATTTCATCTCTAAGAACACATTGTTACCACCAGAGACACGGACACAATTGAAAATCCTTTTCTAAAAGGTGCAACGTACAACAAACGTATTATAAGTGAATAGGTAACGAATAGTTAACGAATAGGTAAACAGGGTATTTACCGAGCGCTGGAACGGGTACATGCGCGCTAATAGGGTAATTTCATCTCTTAGAACACATTGTTACCACAAGAGACATGGAGGACAATGAAAAATCCTTTTCTAAAAGGTGCAACGTACAACAAACTTTTTAAAAGCGAATAAGTAACGAATATTTAACAGGATATTATCCGAGCGCTGGAACAGATACAAATGCACTTTTAGAGTTATAATCACCTCTAAGAGCCCAAATCTTCCACCAGAGACAACAAAACAATTGAAAATGATGTTTTAAAAGGGTGCAACGTAAGATACTCGTATTATAAGCGAATTATAAGCGAGTGATGGAACGAATTAAACAAGGTAATAGCATGCTCCGAAACGATGTACACCCTGCTTACATGTTTAACTCCACCACATTATGTTAGTATGTGCCTGTCCCTAGACAAGAGCCTGAAATTAAGTAGTTATCGTTTGTTTTTGTGTAACATATTTCCGTTTATTTTTTTGTATATGAAACACGGCCGTCAGTTTTGTTGTTTGAATTGTATGAGGTTGTCATGTCTGGGCCTTTTATAGGTGACTACACGGTTTGGGCTATGGTCATTGTTGAAGGCCGTACAGTGAACTATAGTTGATAATTTCTGTGTCCTTTTGGTCTAATGTGGAGTGTTGTCTCATTGGCAATCATACCACATCTTCTTTTTTATGCAAGCGCTAACACGGTGATTTCATCCCGGTCGAACCAAGATCCATCTTCAAACATACGGACATAAAGCAGTTAAAAGGTAGAACGTATAAAAAACAAGTAAGGAACAAATGCGTATCGAACATGAAGTAACAGGATCGGTTGAGCACAAACACATATAAATAGGTCATAAAAAGATCATTTTACCTCAACAAATTTAGAACTATTACCATATGTAAGAGTATTAACAACTAGATTTGTAATTGCTAGCAATATCGGATGGCACCCTTCCCCCTATTACCAGGTGAGCGGCAGCCATTTTGACAATTCCAAAGTCAAAGAGAGCATCTACAGATGTCTAGTAACATTTTTGCAAAGTTTCATTAAGTTTGAACATTTTGAAATTTTTGATATTTTTGCTGTTTCCATGGTTACGTGCGGCCATTTTGAAAATTCTAACTTCAAAATCCACCTCTGCCTATGCCAGTTACCATTCCTGTAAAGTTTCATCCAGTTTACTCAAAATTCTTATTTTTGAAATGTTTGACCTTTTTGCATTGTTTTTCATGGTAACAAGACCTATTTTGGAAATTCCAACTCCAACCAAATGCCACAATCCTACCAATGTTGCTCATCATTACTGTGAAGTTTCATGAAGTTTTGAGCATTTTGAGAATTTTGAAAATTTTGGTGTAGTTTCCATGGCAACATAGTAGTTCCAATGATCGCCAAAATCATCCAACACCTGTATATAGTGGGCACCTACAATGTTTTAAAATATGATGATTCTGAGTTGAAGCGTATCCAAACAGTTCACCAAAAACCAAAACTGATTTTTTTCACAATTGTGCCGTTTCCATGGTAGCGGCAGCCATATTAAACTATTCCATGCCATAATTAAAAAGGGGGAAGGATATTAAAAATCAAATAAGTAACGAATAGGTAACGAATAGGGAATAGGGAATAGGTAACGAATAGGTAACGAATAGGGAATAGGGAATAGGTAACGAATAGGCAACGAATAGGGAATAGGGAATAGGTAACGAATAGGCAACGAATAGGGAATGGGGAATAGGTAACGAATAGGTAACGAATAGGGAATAGGGAATAGGTAACGAATAGGCAACGAATAGGGAATAGGGAATAGGTAACGAATAGGGAATAGGGAATAGGTAACCAACTTGACGCCCATTGAATTAATATCTTAGCTGCGTCGGATAGAAATCGACCTTATGCAAATTTACGTAAATATACATGTACATTACTCTGATTTATTTTTGAGCATTCATTTACGTAATACAATCAAATGAAAGATGAAGTTTTGTCCGTTTTGTAGCATTCGATTAACAATTCAACTTACAAACAGTCCCAGACTTGAATTTGTTTTCAAAACCTAAATAGGTTAACAGATGCATTGATGTTGATTTGTATAAGGTCGACATCTATCCAACGGATCTCATTTTAAGACACAATATTAAACATGCATACAAATCTGTACTATTGACTTTCCAGAAGTAGACAAGAAAATGGTGCTAAGATTGGCAGAACAACAAAGGAGTTTCACCGACAATGTGCAATCCCTGAAGGACACGGAGGAAAACATAGAATTATCGTTAGGAGAATTTGCTCTTACCATGAAACAGATACTACCACAAGGTGTACTCGAATTAAAAACTATACGAGAGTTCGAAACAAATTACAAAATGGCCAAAGGAACATCACGTGTCAAAAACACCAAAATTATTGACCAGTTCACAGACATGTTAGGGAAGTTACGAAACCACATTCACGGAAGCGTTTACAACAATTATATAGTACCCCTTACTACAAGTTCATTCCATTTGTGAAAGCGAAAAACAAAAACAAATTAAAAGAGACATACGCAGGAAAATTAACATTGGACAAGAATTAATGAAACCGGAAGCTCCGCTCAAAATTGTGATTCATCCCGTCTGGGCAAGAAAGATACTTCCTCGGGAGCAGTCATTATTCCGTGGACTTGTGTGCGTACTTCCGCTTGCCGTGGAAGCTCTCAAAGACATCGACTTCATGCTTGATGAATATATTAACGATTTTGTATTATAATATGTTTCTATTTCATGTCATTAGTCCGTCCATATAATATAAAATAATAAAATGTACCATCTAAAATGGACTCAAAACTTTGCCTTTAAGAATGTTCAAAGCGGAGACCATATACATTCTCTCGAGCATCTGCATGGCTCTGTCTGTTTTCTGTCTTGGTTCATTCTTCAACAAGCTCGCTAGATATGTATACATACATGTAAATGTAATACGGGGGTTGTTCACTGTTGAAAGCTGTTTGGTGACCTATAATTATAGTTTCTGTGTCAGTTGGTCTCTTCTGAAGATTTGTCTCATTTGCAATCATACCATATATATTTTTTCATACATATAGTATACTACATTAAGGTTATTGTCTATGGAGAAATAACTTTAAAAATGTGGTGCACACTGAGTAACGCTTGTTTCGAATACACAGCAAAAATAATACAGTTATTCCTTATAATTCAATCCTCAATTCAATTTTAAGCCGGAGTAAATCATGAATAACGTTGATGACGGCACGGTCACATGATAAAAATTTTGTCTATGAGATGATAGACAAAACAATTGTCAACCAATCAGAAGACGCGTTACATCCACAATTAGATTATTTCATAATTAACACAAATAATTATTGTTCCTCTACCCAGTACACGCTGGTTATTGCCACTGAGAAGACAATTGTTTATACCACTGCTGGTTATAGTAACAAAATAAAGCCATTGTTTCTCTACCCAGTACACGCTGGTTATTGCCACTGAGAAGACAATTGTTTATACCACCTGCTGGTTATAGTAACAAAATGAAGCCATTGTTACTCTACCCAATAGCACGCTGGTTAGTGCCACTGAGAAGACAATTGTTTATACCACTGCTGGTTATAGTAACAAAATAAAGCCATTGTTTCTCTAAGCCCAGTACACGCTGGTTATTGCCACTGAGAAGACAATTGTTTATACCACTGCTGGTTATAGTAACAAAATGAAGCCATTGTTACTCTACCCAGTACACGCTGGTTAGTGCCACTGAGAAGACAATTGTTTATACCACTGCTGGTTATAGTAACAAAATGAAGCCATTGTTTCTCTACCCAGTACACCGCTGGTTAGTGCCACTGAGAAGACAATTGTTTATACCACTGCTGGTTATAGTAACAAAATAAAGCCATTGTTTCTCTACCCAGTACACGCTGGTTATTGCCACTTGAGAAGACAATTGTTTAATACCACGGCTGGTTATAGTAACAAAATAAAGCCATTGTTTCTCTACCCAGTACACGCTGGTTATTGCCACTGAGAAGACAATTGTTTATACCACTGCTGGTTATAGTAACAAAATGAAGCCATTGTTACTCTAGCCCAATACACGCTGGTTAGTGCCACTGAGAAGACAATTGTTTATACCACTGCTGGTTATAGTAACAAAATAAAGCCATTGTTTCTCTACCCAGTACACGCTGGTTATTGCCACTGAGAAGACAATTGTTTATACCACTGCTGGGATTCGAACCCATGCTACTGTGATATCGTGACACAAAATCGCCTGCACTGCAGCCGTCCCGCTAGACCCACACGACCACCTGGGTCTCTACACACTATATAATATATATTATATATATACATGTGTGTACTTCAAATCCAGAAATAAACACTTTTTAGCATTTTAGCCTTTTAAACAACAGTCAATGACTGATTGAAAGTTAATCTCTCGCAAAATGCAAGAATCAAGGATTTGAGAATTAAATTTATGATGCTGGACCGTTACATATTATACATACAAGTAAAAGTTTGGCGAAAGTTAGTAAGACAGCAACCACGCAACCAAACAAACTCAGACATCTAGAGGTCAACGTACGATCTTCATCCCTGCTCCTGAAACTTACGAACATCTGCCGAATATCAAATATGTTTTTCACTTCTATTATAATGTTCATATAGTTTGCCATGATTAATTACTGATGTTTATTAACTTTAAGCTTATGTTACAAAGGATCAGTTCCATTTTCAAGTTGTAAACCGCTGATTAGCTTAGTTTACAAAGAATTTTTCCAATATTCAAGAAGACATCCTCACCGAAATCTAGTTTGACCTTGGGTTTATAGAATATAGAATAATAGGCAGAAAGAACAGAATACATGGCAAATAAAATTTAAAAAAAAGACAAAAATAATAAAGAATAGAGAATAAACAGGCAAATGGGTTGTTTTAGGAACACATGTGTTGTTGATCTCGTCCATCACACTTTTATCTGCGTTAGGAACACATCGTGTTTCTTCAGTTACCTTTTTTAACATCGGACTCGGACTTCTTTAAAAACTAAGTTTTACTGTGCGTATTGCTGTGCATTTGTTTATTCCACATTGGATAGAAGTATAGAGAAGGGTTAAGATCTCACAAAACATGTTTAAAACCGCCGAATTTGTGCGCCTGTCCCCAAGTCAGGAACATGTAGACATTGTTAGTCTTGTGTTTGGTTTTTTTTTTTTGGTTTATTTGTATGTTTCGGAGTTTAGTGTAGCGTCCATTTTGCTGAACTAGTATACATTATTATTTAGGGGTCAGCTGAAGCCCGCCTCTTGGTGCAAGATGATTTTCTCTCTGTGTTAAAGAACCATTCACGGTTGACCTTGGGCTTTTTTTTTTGCTCTTTGGTCTGGTTGTTGTATTTTTGACATATTCCCCGTTTCAATGCTCAATTCTACAACTAGCTAACACATGATAATCTAGAGATCAAAATACTGACTTAAAACTTTAGACACAACTTCACATAAATTAAATCAATCTATAGATCAAAATACTGACTTAAAACATTAGACACAACTTTATAGAAATTAAACCAATCTAGAGATCAAAATACGGACTTAAAAACATAGACACAACTTTAAAGAAAATAAACCAATCTAGAGATTAAAATACTGACTTAAAACATAGACACAACTTCACATAAATTAAACCAATCTAGAGATCAAAATACGGACTTAAAACATAGACACAACTTCACATAAATTAAACCAATCTAGAGATTAAAATACTGACTTAAAACATTAGACACAACTTTGTAGAAAATAAATCAATCTTGAGATCAAAATACGAACTTAAAACATAGACACAACTTTATAGGAAATAAATCAATCTTGAGATCAAAATACGGACTTAAAACATAGACACAACTTTATAGAAAAATAAACCAATCTAGAGATTAAAATACTGACTTAAAAACATTAGACACAACTTCACATAAATTAAACCAATCTAGAGATCAAAATACGGACTTAAAACATAGACACAACTTCACATAAATTAAACCAATCTAGAGATTAAAATACTGACTTAAAACATTAGACACAACTTTATAGAAAATAAATCAATCTTGAGATCAAAATACGGACTTAAAACATAGACACAACTTTATAGGAAATAAATCAATCTTGAGATCAAAATACGGACTTAAAACATAGACACAACTTTATAGAAAATAAACCAATCTAGAGATTAAAATACTGACTTAAAACATTAGACACAACTTTATAGAAAATTAACCAATCTTGAGAATCAAATACGGACTTAAAACATTAGATACAACTTCACATAGATTAAATCAATCTTGAGATTAAAATACTGACTTAAAACATTAGACACAACTTTATAGAAAATATACCGAATCTAGAGATCAAAATACTGACTTAAAACATAGACACAACTTCACATAAATTAAACCAATCTAGAGATTAAAATACTGACTTAAAACATTAGACACAACTTTATAGAAAATAAACCAATCTTGAGATCAAATACGGACTTAAAACATTAAATACAACTTCACATAGATTGAATCAATCTTGAGATTAAAATACTGACTTAAAACATTAGACACAACTTTATAGAAAATATACCAATCTAGAGATCAAAATACTGACTTAAAACATAGACACAACTTTATAGAAAATATACCAATCTAGAGATCAAAATACGGACTTAAAACATAGACACAACTTCACATAAATTAAACCAATCCAGAGATTAAAATACTGACTTAAAACATTAGACACAACTTTATAGAAATTAAACCAATCTAGAGATCAAAATACGGACTTAAAACATTAGACACAACTTCACATAAATTAAACCAATCCAGAGATTAAAATACTGACTTAAAACATTAGACACAACTTTATAGAAATTAAACCAATCTAGTCTAAGAGATCAAAATACTGACTTAAAACATAGACACAACTTCACATAAATTAAACCAATCCAGAGATTAAAATACTGACTTAAAACATTAGACACAACTGTATAGAAATTAAAACCAATCTAGAGATCAAAATACGGATTGAAAACAGTAGCCACAACTTCACATAAATCAAAACAATCTAGAGATCAAAATAAGGACCTAAAACATTAAACACAACTTCACAGAAATTAGACCAATCTTGAGATAAAAATACGGACTAAATAATTAAACACTACTACACAGAAATTAGACCAATCTATAGAGATCAAAATATGAAATAAAATCATCAAACACAACTACACCGAAATTAGACCAATTTTGATATCAAAATATGGAGTTGAAACATTTGACACAACTATATAGAAATTAGACCAATCATGAGATCAAAATACGGACTAAAACATTAGACACAACTACACAGAAATTATACCAATCTATAGAGTTCAAAATAAGGACTAAAACGCAAGACACTAGACATAAACCAAATAAATCTAAAAATATAAAAAAAAAACGGACGTAAAACTTTTGGCAGAGTTCTCTTCAATATGGGGAGTATTTCATTGCCTCGAGTCTTGAATTAATTATATATCATTTGATTATGTGTGAAAAAGAGGACTTTCAATAGTAATAACATTTTATAGTGTTACATCATCATATGTGTACTTTCAGGTTCCCACCATAGTGTCCCACATAACATATAAGTTTCTAGTTGACATACTGATAATACGAGGTATTAAGGATTGATGAAGTTGACCTTTATTTAGTAAGCTGATATCACTAAAGCGTTCCATGAAATAATTACGTTGCTATATTGTAAGAAATACAACACAATGTATTAAACATTTAACTAAAAAGAGATCTAGGGTTTACGTCACTGATCGTTTGATTGTTTTGTGTTTGCTTAATGTCCAGCTGGCAAATAGTTCATTCAGGATGAAGGACAAGAAATACTAATACTTTAGGTAGATGCTGCAAGATACACGTAGATCGAACAAGATAAAGGGCGGGTAATTTAGACTGCCACTGAAAAATGACGGGAATGTTTGAAACAGACAAACATGTTGCTTTGTAACAGGTCATTATAGACCTGTTAGACAGTTTATTATATCTGAATGAGACAGCAACTCAAAAACACAAAAGATTAACAGACAGATATTCTGTCTTAGAAAAACGGTGTTGATCTTTGGCGTATATCTGTATTAAGGTAAGTTACTATTTAAAAAAACTAAACTGAATGTTAAAATTATGAAGTCAATTATTATATATGTGTTTCATTAACTTTTTGTAGATTTTTCCTGCTTATTTTTGTTTTTCTACACTTTTCTCAATAGTTTCCCTACAAATTGTAAATGATCATCAATAATGTGCAATCATTGAATTCCATGAGGAGATGCCGGACTATTTCAACCTTGTTGACACATAAATAGGTCTTGGTACTTTCTTTTTTATAGTCATCTGCAAACAAAATCTCAAAACTACTGGAAAAAAAATATCATTCATGGTAAAAGTCCAAACCTATGAGCTGAATGACTATTAAAGCTACGTTGACTTATTTGTACACCTAGTCTTGCTGATAATGTTTACCTTTTTCAGTTTCAAGCCAAAGTAAAATCATCATTTAAAAGCAATCTCTCTTATAATGGTGACCAAAGTTTCATGTTACCTAACGAATTGATCTTCACCTGCTGATAATAGTTTTATAGTTTTGCTCTATCTGATGGTTTTAATAGTTTTACAGTATTGCTCTATCTGATAGTTTTAATAGTTTTACAGTTTTGCTTTATCTGATAGTTTTAATAGTTTTATAGTTTTGCTCTATCTGAAAGTTTTAATAGTTTTACAGTTTTGCTCTATCTGATGGTTTTAATAGTTTTACAGTATTGCTCTATCTGATAGTTTTAATAGTTTTACAGTTTTGCTTTATCTGATAGTTTTAAAAGTTTTATAGTTTTGCTCTATCTGATAGTTTTAATAGTTTTACAGTGTTGCTTTATCTGATAGTTTTAATAGTTTTTACAGTATTGCATTATCTGATAGTTTTAATAGTTTTACAGTATTGCTTTATCTGATAGTTTTAAATAGTTATATAGTATTGCTCTATCTGATAGTTTTAATAGTTTTACAGTTTTGCTCTATCTGACAGTTTTAATAGTTTTACAGTATTGCTCTATCTGATAGTTTTAATAGTTTTACAGTTTTGCTTTATCTGATAGTTTAAATAGTTTTACAGTATTGCTCTATCTGATAGTTTTTAATAGTTTTTAACAGTTTTGCTTTATCTGATAGTTTTAAAAGTTTTATAGTTTTGCTCTATCTGATAGTTTTAATAGTTTTACAGTGTTGCTTTATCTGATAGTTTTAATAGTTTTACAG